>NC_059194.1:5438501-5738501 GCF_020615455.1 Coregonus clupeaformis
CCCTTTGCAGTGTGTGAGCGAGATAAAGACTGTTTGCTGTTAATTTCTTTCATGGCTGTTAACGAGCGCCTAGGGAGGAAATAGAGACCGCATCCCAAATGGTACCCTATTCCATATGTAGTGCCTTACTTTTGAACAGGGCCCTATGGGGCCTATGGGCCATGGTCAAAAGTAGTGCACTATATGGAGAATAGTGTGTCATTTGGGAAGCAGCCTGGGTCCTGTTCTGAATGCACTACTGAGCTATTAATGTAGAGGAGAAGGAACGGAAGTAATCTGGACACCCAAATAGAGTGTTCAATTTGACTCCCAGGCAGAGTTGGAATTAGGAACGCAACAGTCTCAGGTTTAATTAAAAACGAATCCTTCACACTGGTCACATGACGAGGGTGGGTCTCCAAGTGAAATGAGTCTATGGCTGGTCTCCTAATATCACACTATCATTTAGGGTAAAGGTTAGGGTTAAGGTTAGGGTTAGGGTAAAGGTTAAGGTTAAGGTTAGGGTAAGGGGTTATGAGTCTGGCTTCATAATATCACACTATATAATTTAGGACTAATAATAGATCCAGTTAATTGAATGTTTAACAAAGAGAAAAAGAGAAAACAGTTTTCATTTTGTGGTTAAATGAGAAACCGATCATTATCTGATTATGGTCTGAATGCAACAACAGACCAGTCACTGAGACGTTTCTTCAGCAGTGGGAGCTCAAACAACACATATCCTTAGACTGTTATGATGAGGGCTATTTGATGCACCAAGTTAACTGGAGTTAATGTGTGTTATTGATGATCAACACACGCCGTTATTTTTGTAGTTTAACACACTCAATATTATAGAAGGGTTGTGCATGCAGATTGTGTAGGTTTGTAAAAAAGTAAGGTGGACCCTTAAATCTATTGGGGTCTAAAACAGATGACCAGATATGGGTTTTGCGTGACATTGTTACCCAGTGTGGAGAAACTGCTCATGTAGCTGAGGAAAAATGAACAGAAATGGACCTTGTTATAGTTTCCATTATTTTCTATGAATGTGACTGAAAACCCCATCTATTTCTGAAGCCATTACTACTTATTTCTCTCAGTCCTACTTCCAGTCAGAATCAGAAGGGTAGTTTGTAATAGAAGGTTCTATCCATCAGCAGTTATACAGAAGTTAGCCCTATTTGGTAAAAGACCAAGTCCATATTATGGCAAGAACAGCTAAAATAAGCAAAGAGAAATGACAGTCCATCATTACTTTAAGACATAAAGGTCAGTCAATACGGAACATTTCAAGAACTTTGAACCTTTCTTAAAGTGCAGTCACAAAGTTAGCCCTATTTGGTAAAATACCAAGTCTATATTATGGCAAGAACAGCTCAAATAAGCAAAGAGAAATGACAGTCCATCATTACTTTAAGACATAAAGGTCAGTCAACACGGAACATTTCAAAAACTTTGAAAGTTTCTTCAAGTGCAGTCACAAAAACCATCAAGCGCTATGATGAAACTGCCTCTCATGAGGACAGCCACAGGAATGGAAGGCCCAGAGTTACCTCTGCTGCAGAGGATAAGTTCATTAGAGTTATCAGCCTCAGAAATTGCAGCCCAAATAAATGCTTCACAGAGTTCAAGTAACAGACACATCTCAACATCAAATGTTCAGAGGGGACTGTGTGACTCAGGCCTTCATGGTCGAATTGCTGCAAAGAAACCACTACTAAAGGACACCAATAAGAAGAAGAGACTTGCTTGGGCCAAGAAACACGAGCAATGGACATTAGACCGGTTGAAATGTGTCCTTTGGTCTGGAGTCCAAATTGGAGATTTTTGGTTCCAACCGCTGTGTCTTTGTGAGAAGCGGTGTGGGTGAACGGATTATCTCTGCATGTGTATTTCCCACTGTAAAGCATGGAGGAGGAGGTGTTATGGTGTGGGGGTGCTTTGCTGGTGACACTGTCTGTGATTTATTTAGAATTCAAGGCACACTTAACCAGCATGGCTACCACAGCATTCTGCAGTGATACGCCATCCCATCTGGTTTGGGCTTAGTGGGACTATCATTTGTTTTTCAACAGGACAATGACCCAATACACCTCCAGGCTGTGTAAGGGCTATTTTACCAAGAAGGAGAGTGATGGAGTGCTGCATCAGATGACCTGGCCTCCACAATCCCCCAACCTCAACCAAATTGAGATGGTTTGGGATGAGTCGGACGGCAGAGTGAAGAGAAAGCAGCCAACAATTGCTCAGCATATGTGGGAACTCCTTCAAGACTGTTGGAAAAGCATTCCAGGTGAAGCTGGTTGAGAGAATGCCAAGAGTGTGCAAAGCTGTCATCAAGGCAAAGGGTGGCTATTTGAAGAATCTCAATTATAAAATATATTCTGATTTGTTTAACACTTTTTTGGTTACTACATGATTCCATATGTGTTATTTCATAGTTTTGATGTCTTCACTATTATTCTAAAACGTAGAAAATAAAGAAAAACCCTTGAATGAGTGTGTATCTACATTTTAGTCATTTAGCAGATGCTCTTATCCAGAGCGACTTACAGTTAGTGAGTGCATAAATTTTTTCATACTGGCCCCCCGTGGGAATCGAACCCACAACCCTGGCATTGCAAGCACCATGCTCTACCAACTGAGCTACACGTGTGTGTGTGTTCTAAAACTTTTGACCGGTAGCGTACATTGGAAGAAATTCACATTTTATACTGCACATGTGGTAACTATCATGTCAGCATTTTACATGACAGTTTGTACATTTTGTACAGATTAACTACAAATTGGATTAACCTCTCTTGTGAACTGAATGTGAGAAGTGTTGATTTTATATCTTTAAATAATGGGAACCAGTCATAAAAAAAAAAAAAATTAGTCATTTAGCAGACGCTATTATCCAGAGCGACTTACAGGAGCAATTAGGGTTAAGTGCCTTGCTCAAGGGCACATCGACAGATTTTTCACCTAGTCGGCTCGGGGATTAGAACCAGCGACCTTTAGGTTACTGGCACAACGCTCTTAACCACTAAGCTACCTGCCGTAAGTCATGACTTAATTGCACATGTACTAAGGGGTATGTATCATTTCACTTGAGATGTATCGGTATATATGTGAATAAATTGGATTGGATCGAGCTGACAATGTTTCCATCCACTTCCTCCAATGGAAATTATCTCCAGGTTCAAGTTCCTCTCTCTCTATGTCTAAGGTCAGAATACGACCCCGGACCAATAACGAACCATGTTGGAGTGGTCAGCCTCAATTCGACAGGACCAATAACGAACCATGTTGGAGTGGTCAGCCTCAATTCAACAGGGCATGGACTCTACAAGGTGTCGAAAGCGTTCTACAGGGATGCTGGCCCATGTTGACTCCAATGCTTCCCACAGTTATGTCAAGTTGGCTGGATGTCCTTTGGGTGGTGGCCCATTCTTGATACACACGGGAAACTGTTGAGTGCGAAAAACCCAGCAGCGTTGTATTTCTTGGCACTCAAACCGGTGCGCCTGGCACCTACTACCATACCCCATTCAAATGCACTTCAATATTTTGTCTTGCCCATTCACCCTCTGAATGGCACACATTCACAATCCATGTCTCAATTGTCTCAAGGCTTAAAAATCCTTCTTTAACCTCTCTCCTCCCCTTCATCTACACTGATTTAAATGTATTTAACAAGTGACATCAATAAGGAATCATAGCTTTTACCTGGATTCACCTGGTCAGTCTATGTTTTTTTACACTCAGTGTATATCTCCAGTCTGTATGTGAACAACTGCAGTCTAGCACCACAAGTTAGAGGATATCCAGCCTAATACTCAGCAGGCATAAGGCCAGCAAGCTAAAGAGTCACTGTGGTGTAAGGCCATTGGCCACTACAATGTAAGGCATTACACTGATAGTGTAGTGATTAAGGTTGAACAGCCAGCTACTGCAACCCTACAGCCACACTTGCCATAAAGACCCTGACCTCTTAGCAGATACCATAGTGTGCATTTAGGGCTGCTACACCAGTGTATGATGCTATGGCTAAAAACAGACTAAAAAGGTGGCCTGTATATTGCAGAGAAACGTTCATATACAGGATGCCCTTTTCCCCTACCTGACGTTTAGGGTCCTTTATTTACTGACTTTATCTCCAAACACACGTAGCTGTAACATCTCCACTTCCCTCCTGCACTACACTCATAGAAAAAAAAGAGTTCCAAAAGGGTTATTCGGCTGTCCCCGTAGGAGAAACCTTTTTGGTTCCAGGGAGAACCCTTTTTGGTTCCACATAGAACCATTTTTGGTTCCACGTAGAACCCTTTTGGGTTCCATGTAGAACCCTCTATGGAAAGGGTCCTACAAGGAACCCAAAAAGTTTCTACCTGGAATCAAAAGTGTTCTACCTGGAACCAAAAGGGTTCTAACTGAATCCAAAAAGGGTTTTTCAAAGGGTTCTCCTATGGGGACAGCCATAGGAGGGGGCAGACCCCTACCCCCTCATTAATCTCTATTGGTGCAGGTCACAGGTAAGCGAGGAGGGTTAGATTACTCCTATCCCAGCCAGGGAACCTCATTAACCCACCTGTCTAGAGTCATTATCTAGCCATCAGGAAAACAGACGGTAAACAAATGATATTTACCTTATAGGACAATATTAGGTGGGCTGGAGGTGTGTGTGTGAAGTGTGTGTTTTTTTATTTATTTTTATTTCACCTTTATTTAACCAGGTAAACCAGTTGAGAACAAGTTCTCATTTACAACTGCGACCTGGCCAAGATAAAGCAAAGCAGTGCGATAAAAACAACAACACAGAGTTACATATGGGGTAAAACAAAACAAAGTCAAAAATACAACAGAAATAAATATATATACAGTGTGTGCAAATGTAGCAAGTTATGGAGGTAAGGCAATAAATAGGCTATAGTGCAAAATAATTACAATTAGTATTAACACTGGAATGATAGATGTGCAAGAGATGATGTGCAAATAGAGATACTGGGGGTACAAATGAGCAAAATAAATAACAATATAGGGATGAGGTAGTTGGGCGGGCTAATTTCAGATGGGCTGTGTACAGGTGCAGTGATCGGTAAGGTGCTCTGACAACTGATGCTTAAAGTTAGTGAGGGAGATAAGTGTCTCCAGCTTCAGAGATTTTTGCAATTTGTTCCAGTCATTGGCAGCAGAGAACTGGAAGGAATGGCGGCCAAAGGAGGTGTTGGCTTTGGGGATGACCAGTGAGATATACCTGCTGGAGCGCAGACTACGGGTGGGTGTTGCTATGGTGACCAATGAGCTAAGATAAGGCGGGGATTTGCCTAGCAGTGATTTATAGATGGTGTGTGTGTGTGAAGTGTGTGTGAAGTGTGTGTGTGTGTGTATGACTGTGGTCGATGGAGGAGGAAACTTATCATAGTAACTTCAGACCACTACCTGGAAGCAGCGTGCAGGAAGCGAGGCTATCATCCCTCACTCTGGAACAGAACAGGGGTAGCCATTAGGACCAGATAAAGAAGGATTCAACAGAGATCCATGACATCCCCGTCTGCGTAATCACTCTTCATCTCATCCTACAGTAGAGCTGGACTGCAACCTAAATGGCACCTTGTTCCCTTTATATTGCACTACTTTTGACCAGAGCCCTACAGTATGTGAACTATATAGGGAATAGGGTGTCATTTGGAAGGCATCCCTGAAGTAGCCAGGAACAGGAAGGAAGGAAGCAATTGCCGCAGCAACGTCCTCCATCAAACATTCTAAGACTTGGAGTGCCTGAAGGCTTGGGAATACAGCGCTCCATCTGAAATGGCACTCTATATTCCCTATATAGTGCAAAAATGTTGACCAAAGCCCTATCAAAAGTACTACATATGATGTAGGGTGCCACTTCAGACACACCCTAGATGATGTGGGTTTGATTGAGAGTACTGTAAGAGGAACTGTCTGTCTATTATAAAAGGCTGACTAACGGTAACTCAACCAAACCTGGTGGTGAAGACAGTCTCCCACTAATATAGATCAGACTCACTTCTTTCCAAATTTGACTGGGAGCCTCCAGGCTACATTATACTGGAAGCCTCCAGACTACATTATACTGGGAGCCTCCAGGCTACATTATACTGGAAGCCTCCAGACTACATTATACTGGGAGCCTCCAGACTACATTATACTGGGAGCCTCCAGGCTACATTATACTGGGAGCCTCCAGGCTACATTATACTGGGAGCCTCCAGACTACATTATACTGGGGAGCCTCCAGACTACATTATACTGGGAGACTCCAGACTACATTATACTGGGAGCCTCCAGACTACATTATACTGGGAGCCTCCAGACTACATTATACTGGGAGCCTCCAGACTACATTATACTGGGAGCCTCAGGCTACATTATACTGGGAGCCTCCAGACTACATTAACTGGGAGCCTCAGACTACATTATACTGGGAGCCTCCAGACTACATTATACTGGGAGCCTCCAGACTACAGTATACTGGGAGCCTCCAGGCTACATTATACTGGGAGCCTCCAGACTACATTAACTGGGAGCCTCCAGACGACATTATAATGGGAGCCTCCAGACTACATTATACTGGGAGCCTCCAGACTACATTATACTGGGAGCCTCCAGGCTACATTATACTGGGAGCCTCCAGGCTACATTATACTGGGAGCCTCCAGACTACATTATACTGGGAGCCTCCAGACTACATTATACTGGGAGCCTCCAGACTACATTATACTGGGAGCCTCCAGACTACATTATACTGGGAGCCTCCAGACTACATTATACTGGGAGCCTCCAGGCTACATTATACTGGGAGCCTCCAGGCTACATTATACTGGGAGCCTCCAGGCTACATTATACTGGGAGCCTCCAGGCTACATTATACTGGGAGCCTCCAGACTACATTATACTGGGAGCCTCCAGACTACATTATACTGGGAGCCTCCAGACTACATTATACTGGGAGCCTCCAGACTACATTATACTGGGAGCCTCCAGGCTACATTATACTGGGAGCCTCCAGACTACATTATACTGGGAGCCTCCAGGCTACATTATACTGGGAGCCTCCAGACTACATTAACTGGGAGCCTCCAGACTACATTATACTGGGAGCCTCCAGACTACAGTATACTGGGAGCCTCCAGGCTACATTATACTGGGAGCCTCCAGACGACATTATACTGGGAGCCTCCAGACTACATTATACTGGGAGCCTCCAGACTACATTATACTGGGAGCCTCCAGACTACATTAACTGGGAGCCTCCAGACTACATTATACTGGGAGCCTCCAGGCTACATTATACTGGGAGCCTCCAGACTACATTATACTGGGAGCCTCCAGGCTACATTATACTGGGAGCCTCCAGACTACATTATACTGGGAGCCTCCAGGCTACATTATACTGGGAGCCTCCAGGCTACATTATACTGGGAGCCTCCAGACTACATTAACTGGGAGCCTCCAGACGACATTATAATGGGAGCCTCCAGACTACATTATACTGGGAGCCTCCAGACTACATTATACTGGGAGCCTCAGACTACATTATACTGGGAGCCTCCAGACTACATTATACTGGGAGCCTCCAGACTACATTATACTGGGAGCCTCCAGACTACATTATACTGGGAGCCTCCAGGCTACATTATACTGGGAGCCTCCAGACTACATTACACTGGGAGCCTCCAGACTACATTATACTGGGAGCCTCAGACTACATTATACTTGGAGACTCCAGACTACATTATAGTGGGAGCCTACATTAGACTGGGAGCCTCCAGACTACATTATAATGGGAGCCTCCAGACGACATTATACAGGGAGCCTCCAGACTACATTATACTGGGAGCCTCCAGACGACATTATACAGGGAGCCTCCAGGCTACATTATACTGGGAGCCTCCAGACGACATTATACAGGGAGCCTCCAGACTACATTATACTGGGAGCCTCCAGACTACATTACACTGGGAGCCTCCAGACTACATTATACTGGGAGCCTCCAAACTACATTATACTTGGAGACTCCAGACTACATTATAGTGGGAGCCTACATTAGACTGGGAGCCTCCAGACTACATTATAATGGGAGCCTCCAGACGACATTATACAGGGAGCCTCCAGACTACATTATACTGGGAGCCTCCAGACGACATTATACAGGGAGCCTCCAGACTACATTATACTGGGAGCCTCCAGACTACATTATACAGGGAGCCTCCAGACTACATTATACTGGGAGCCTCCAGACTACATTATACTGGGAGCCTCCAGACTACATTATACTGGGAGCCTCCAGACTACATTATACTGGGAGACTCCAGACTACATTATACTGGGAGCCTCCAGACTACAGACCTGGCACCATATTTCCTATATAGTGTACTACTTTTTTCCAGAGCCGGATGGGCCCAGCCAGCCTGCTGCCTAGTCACTGTCTCATTCACTCGCTGTGTCTGAACTGGCCCCCTATTTCCTATATAGTCCACTACTTTTGACCAAAGCCCTATGGACCTTGGCAATAGGCGCTGGTCAAAAGTAGTGCACTATATAGGAAATAGGGGGCCATTTCAGACACACCCTCCAGTCTATAGGTGAAACAGTAGGGAGGGAGGGATTAGAAAGATGTAGCACTCAGCACGTCTTGATACTGAACGTCTTTGGAGACAGAGCCAGGTAGGAATCCTTAGAATAGGGCTCCAGCCATTACTACAGGATAGGCTACAGTGTATGATTAACTTCAGATGGAGCAGTCAGGAGACCTGATGACCTGTCTGTCTGAGAGAGAGAGGAAGAGAAGAGAGGAAGAGAAGAGAGGAAGAGAGGAAGAGAGATGAATAGAGGAAGAGAAGAGGAGAAGAAGAGAGGAAGAGAAGAAGAGAAGAAGAGAGGAAGAGGAAGAGAAGAAGAGAAGAAGAGAGGAAGAGAATAAGAGAAGAAGAGAGGAAGAGAGGAAGAGAGGAAGAGAGAAGAAGAGAGGAAGAGAAGAGAGGAAGAGAAGAGAGGAAGAGAGGAAGAGAGGAAGAGAAGAGAAGAAGAGAAGAGAGGAAGAGAGGGAGAGAGAAGAAGAGAGGAAGAGAAGAAGAGAGGAAGAGAGGAAGAGAGGAAGAGAAGAAGAGAAAAGAGAGGAAGAGAGGAAGAGAGACGAGAGGAAGAGAAGAGAGGAAGAGAGGAAGAGAGGAAGAGAGGAAGAGAAGAGAAGAAGAGAAGAGAGGAAGAGAAGAAGAGAGGAAGAGAGGAAGAGAAGAAGAGAGGAAGAGAGGAAGAGAGAAGAGAGAAGAAGAGAGGAAGAGAAGAGAGGAAGAGAGGAAGAGAGGAAGAGAGAAGAAGAGAGGAAGAGAAGAAGAGAAGAGAGGAAGAGAAGAAGAGAGGAAGAGAGAAGAAGATAGGAAGAGAAGAAGAGAGGAAGAGAGAAGAAGATAGGAAGAGAAGAAGAGAAGAGAGGAAGAGAAGAAGAGAAGAAGAGAGGAAGAGAAGAGAGGAAGAGAGGAAGAGAGGAAGAGAGGAAGAGAGGAAGAGAGAAGAAGAGAGGAAGAGAAGAAGAGAAGAAGAGCGGAAGAGACCAGCCAGGAGACCCGATGACCTGCCTGTCTGTCTGGACCAAGAACAGAGCTTATCATGGTTTTAGAGACGAGACTTATATATTTATAAAGCATCTCTGTATGTATATGTATGTGTGTGGTCTTGCTCCTGCACCATGGTGAGAATTACAGGACTTGCTGACTGTCTGCAGCCACAGCAGGGTTAGTGGCTGGTCACAGTCTCCCACTCAATCTGTTATGTTCAGGATAAATGATGATAGATGATTACAGATAGTGATGTACTTCCATCCTCTTTATGCCAGCTTCTATTTTCAACCCAACATGACATGGAAAAAATAAGTCAGGGAGCAACTAGTTTTGACTTAGTAACTATATGACTGCAGATTGTCGCTCGCTGTGTGTGTGTGTGTGAGAGTGTGTATGAGTGTATATCAGCGGAGGCTGGTGACTTGAATTGAGGAGGATGGGAGACCCACGGTACAGGTATGGAGACGTCAAAGTGCGTTTCAAAAATCGTCAAAGAGTAATTATGTTAAACTAAAGCATTTAATAAATACATTTATAGTACAATATTATGGGGAATGGGAATGAGAGGGCTACTTACACAGTGTTGGGAAGGGATCACAGCAGTGATTGAATGAGGGTATGAGGCATGAGTTGAGGTGTTCAGAGGCTAGACTTCAGTGCAGGACAGGACTTGACTGGGGAAGACAAAAAACAATAACACAACACACTACACAGTTAGACAGTTAGACAGTTAGACAGTTAGTCCAAGCAAGGATTAAAATCATTGATGTGTAATAATGTGATTGTGTTTGTGTATGTGATTGACTCTATATACAGTAATGAGAGAACATTGATAGGGGTACTCACAGTGCTTGGAGGGGAAACATTTAATGTGGCAGTGGATGAGCGGGCACATGAGACGTGGCTTCAGTTCATGTCAGGAGAGAGTTGACAATGGTAGTGGAGTGGAAAGGTCATCACCTCTTAATCAGGAAACAGGAGGGGACTTAGCTGTAAATACAAATAGTAGATACATTCCATTACAGCTGTGACATCGTAGGTTTGAACAACAAGTTTCTCCACGAAGTTAAACACAGACTGCGCATCCTGCCCACTTGACACATCAAAGTAGCCCAAGAAACGTTCCTGAATAACGCCCTGATCATCCACATACCTGACGATAACTGACAACTGCAAGCAGACTGGTGGCACCATAGGTCCCAGAGTTTTTCCTTATCTGTTAACCTAACCAGGAAAACTCTGGACCCTAAAAGGTATGACAGTGATTAATCAGTTGTAAAAAGGTTTTATAAGGGCTATGATGGGACCAGTTTTTCCTAATCAGGTCACATGGTTTAAAAATACTGAAAAAAAACTCCTGGCCCTGGGGGGGTGAAATCCCTGTTAAACTGCAGCAACCTTATACTTGTTCATATTAATTATATATAGACTAGATTAGGAGGGGGATTTCCTTTACCCAGACACATAGACAACAACTGATAGACAATAGAACTCACAGGGCTGAGCTTGCTTTATGCAACTGTAGGCCTTATAAAACATTTACTCACATCTGTCATCACTATTATGTTGACAGTAGCTCAATTGGTAGAGAATGGCGCTTGTAACGCCAGGGTAGTGGGTTCGATCCCCGGGACCACCCTTACCTAAAAATGTATGCACACATGACTGTAAGTCGCTTTGGATAAAAGCATCTGCTAAATGGCATATTATTATATTATTGTTGATTGATTATTTCCAGTTAATAATTTTGGATTGAAAGATGTAGGCAGCCTAGCCAGCCCAATTTTGAATTTAACCTAATTTGATCACATTCGCCTTTTCTCCTGACACACAAATGGACTATAAATACATAACGTTGCCAATTAGTTTACCCTGACCAGATGGACAGCACACATACGCTGTATGCAGCTGCTCACACAGCGTGTCATATCTCTAATGTTTAGGTGTAGTCTAGGCTGCTGCAACATTTATGTAATGAGTTTTTGCTTGTGTCTGTCAGGAGTGATTATGTGCTATCATCTTTGCTAAATAAATACTTGAGCGCGCGAAAAAATGCGCTGCGTCAACCTCTCTCTTTAATCTAACTTTTAATGGATGATGCGATGAAAGCTATCAAATCATTCTGAATTGATTTCGACATCCCAGAAAAGACAGTAGAAAGTTCTCGTCTTGTCCTCTAAGAACCAATTCTTGCATGATCAAAAACGCAGTTGTGTTGATAAGCCGCTTGAGAACAATCCTGTTTCTTCAAATGGCCTTGTACACTAGCACACCGTGCCGCGCGGTCAAACACCGCTTACCATTCATTTTCAATGGAATGAAAGCGTTGAGAAGCGGAGAGGGCGGGGGACCGTTGGGCGGCGCGAAGGTGGCGTGGGAGGCGGTGAAAAAGTTCATTTTTTCGCAAATCTATGCAACTCACCACCGGCGATCATATCCAGTGGTTCCCATGACGAATTGTTGCTATGCGACCCAAGGCTGGAGACTTTCTTCAGCAAAGATGGCTGACAAAAATACTAGGATGGAAGCAAATGTAAGTAATTATAATGTTATAACGAATCATGCAAAAAATGTGCAGTTGAGAGGAATATGTTAGTTAATGTAGAGACAAACGATTATGCTTATTTTTTTGTCATAAAGTTAATTTACGAAAATCGCTATTTAGCAAACTAGCTGACTAACTAACATTAGCCAGCTAGCTGGCTAGCGTTATTGGCGTTGTGACATGAGTGTGACATTGTAATTCTGGTTGTTTCATGTTTTAGGGGCTCCTGAAACAACCAGCAAACCAGGCTTTCATCTTGTGAAACAGTGGATGTAAAGAATCTAGCTAGCTAAAGCATTTACTGCAAATTGAATGTACAATTTTGTAAGCTTGCCTTGCTGATATTTGCTATGCAATGCAGCTGAAGTAACGTAGCTAGTGTTGATAAAACAAGTTTACTGGAGAACGGAGACCAAGTAGAGACTTTTGGACGAGGTGGATAATTGTATAATATGAGGCAGTTTATTCAGAGGTAAAGATATCTGTAAATAGCGTGCACGGACCCGTTCGTCAACCTCGTAGGGAGATATCTGAGAGCGCGCCCCTAAACATTGTGTGCTGACATTTTATACAATAAAATAAAGTAGGTTGATTCTAGGAGTTCTGATCTTCTGATTGGTCCTGATGAGTTGGTCGAGGTCACTTCCATTGCATTGGCTCTGAGTCGGGTTGTCTGTCTTCAGATGTTCAGCCTAAAAGAAGGGATTTTGTGTGTGCGTGTGTTATCAGTAATAATTGTGTGTGTGTAATAATGTGTGTGTGTGTGTGTGTGTGTTTTGGGAAAATGTTCAGCCGAAAGAGGGGATTTTGTGTGTGCGTGTGTTATCAGTAATAATGTGTGTGTGTGTGTGTGTGTTTGTGTTTGTGTGTGTCATGGGAGAACTCGTGAGTTGGAAGGACTGAGAGACCTATGGCGTGGGTGTTGTTCTTAGCCACCTGCTGACAAGGCCGACAAGATAGAAGTCTTTGTCCATTGTATTAAATCCGAAGGCCCAACACAAGATGGGTCATGCACAAGATTTTAGCCAGACCAAGCTATAACATAATATATTTTCTACGACACTAGCTAACTATTTTCTTGCTTATTGTGCAGTGGAGGATAAAAATACCTTTATGCCTATGGATGTGTAGCTAGCTATGTAGCCGATCTGTGTATGGACCCTAAAACGTTTGGTATAAATATTAGTTCAGAACCTAGCTATGAACCTCAGCTACAGTGCCTTGCAAAAGTATTCATCCCCCTTGGCGTTTTTCCTATTTTGTTGCATTACAACCTGTAATTTTAATGGATTTTATTTGGATTTCATGTAATGGACATACACAAAATAGTCCAAATTGGTGAAGTGAAATGAAAAAAATAACTTGTTTCAAAAAATTCAAAAAAATAAATAACGGAAAAGTGGTGCGTGCATATGTATTCACCCCCTTTGCTATGAAGCCCCTAAATAAGATCTGGTGCAACCAATTACCTTCAGAAGTCACATAATTAGTTAAATAAAGTCCATGTGTGTGCAATCTAAGTGTCACATGATCTGTCACATGATCTCAGTATATATACACCTGTTCTGAAAGGCCCCAGAGTCTGCAACACCACTAAGCAAGGGGCACCACCAAGCAAGCGGCACCATGAAGACCAAGGAGCTCTCCAAACAGGTCAGGGACAAAGTTGTGGAGAAGTACAAATCAGGGTTGGGTTATTAAAAAAAATCAGAAACTTTGAACATCCCACGGCGCACCATTAAATCCATTATTAAAAAATGGAAATAATATGGCACCACAACAAACCTGCCAAGAGAGGGCCGCCCACCAAAACTCACGGACCAGGCAAGGAGGGCATTAATCAGAGAGGCAACACAGAGATCAAAGATAACCCAGAAGGAGCTGCAAAGCTCCACAGCGGAGATTGGAGTATCTGTCCATAGGACCACTTTAAGCCGTACACTCCACAGAGCTGGGCTTTACGGAAGAGTGGCCAGAAAAAAAGCCATTGCTGAAAGCGACTTACAAATTGGTGCATTCATCTTATAGCCAGTGGGATAACCACTTTACAATATGTATTTATTTATTTAATTTTTATTTTTATTTTTGGGGGGGTGGGGTAAGGGGGGGTAGAACGATTACTTTATCCTATCCCAGGTATTCCTTAAAGAGGTGGGGTTTCAAGTGTCTCCGGAAGGTGGTGAGTGACTCCGCTGTCCTGGCGTCGTGAGGGAGCTTGTTCCACCATTGGGGTGCCAGAGCAGCGAACAGTTTTGACTGGGCTGAGCGGGAACTGTGGTTCCGCAGAGGTAGGGGGGCCAGCAGGCCAGAGGTGGATGAATGCAATGCCCTCGTTTGGGTGTAGGGACTGATCAGAGCCTGAAGGTACGGAGGTGCCGTTCCCCTCACAGCTCCGTAGGCAAGCACCATGGTCTTGTAGCAGATGCGAGCTTCAACTGAAAATTCCAGAATATGATGTCATGGCTTTAGAAGCTTCTGATAGGTTAATTGACATCATTCGAGTGGCGCAGTTGTCTAAGGCACTGCATTGCAGTGCTAGCTGTGCCACTAGAGATCCTGGTTCGAATCCAGGCTCTGTCGTAGCCGGCCTCGACCGGGAGACCCATGGGGCGGCGCACAATTGGCCCAGGGTAGGGGAGGGAATGGCCGGCAGGGATGTAGCTCAGTTGGTAGAGCATGGCGTTTGCAACACCAGGGTTGTGGGTTCGATTCCCACGGGGGGCCAGTATGAAAAAAATTAAAAGAATGTATGCACTGAAGGAGACGCGTTCTGTCTCCTAGAGATTAACGTACTTTGGTGCGAAAAGTGCAAATCAATCCCAGAACAACATCGAAGGACCTTGTGAAGATGCTGGAGGAAACAGGTACAAAAGTATCTATATCCACAGTAAAACAAGTCCTATATCAACATAACCTGAAAGGCTGCTCAGCAAGGAAGAAGCCACTGCTCCAAAACCACCATAAAAAAGCCTGACTACAGTTTGCAACTGCACATGGGGACAAAGATCGTACTTTTTGGAGAAATGTCCTCTGGTCTGATGAAACAAAAATAGAACTGTTTGGCCATAATGACCATCGTTATATTTGGAGGAAAAACTGGGTTCCTCGCAAGCCGAAGAACACCATCCCAACCGTGAAGCACGGGGGTGGCAGCATCATGCTGTGGGGGTGCTTTGCTGCAGGAGGGACTGGTGCACTTCACAAAATAGATTGTATCATGAGGAAGGAAAATGATGTGGATATATTGAAGCAACATCTCAAGACATCAGTCAGGAAGTTAAAGCTTGGTCGCAAATGGGTCTTCCAAATGGACAATGACCCCAAGCATACTTCCAAAGTTGTGGCAAAATGGCTTAAGGACAACAAAGTCAAGGTATTGGAGTGGCCATCACAAAGCCCTGACCTCAATCCTATAGAAAATTTGTGGGCAGAACTGAAAAAGCGTGTGTGAGTAAGGAGGCCTACAAACCTGACTCAGTTACATCAGCTCTGTCAGGAGGAATGGGCCAACATTCACCCAACTTATTGTGGGAAGCTTGTGGAAGGCTACCCGAAACGTTTGATCCAAGTTAAACAATTTAAAGGCAATGCTACCAAATACTAATTGAGTGTATGTAAACTTCTGACCCACTGGGAATGTGATGAAATAAATAAAAGCTGAAATAAATCATTCTCTCAACTATTATTCTGACATTTCACATTCTTAAAATAAAGTGGTGATCCTAGTAAGACAGGGAATCTTTACTAGGATTAAATGTCAGGAATTGTGAAAACTTGAGTTTAAATGTATTTGGCTAAGGTGTATGTAAACTTCCGACTTCAACTGTATATGTAAATGGCTGGAGCATTTCAATTTCGGAGAATCTCTTATAAAATGGGTTAAAATCATGTTTAGTAACCCTAGGTGTAAAATAGTAAATAATGGCTATTTCTCAGAAAGTTTTAAACTGTCAAGAGGAGTAAAACAAGGTTGTCCACTATCATCATATCTGTTTATTATGGCCATCGAAATGTTAGCTATTAAAATCAGATCCAACAATAACATAAATGGATTAGAAATCCAGGGCTTAAAAACAAAAGGTGTCATTGTACGCTGATGATTCATGTTTTCTTTTAAATCCATAACTTGAATCCCTCCACAGCCTCATAGAGGATCTAGATACATTTTCTAACCACTCTGGATTACAACCAAATTATGATAAATGTACTATATTACGTATTGGTTCACTGATGGTGATGTGGATATACTCGGAATACACATCCCAAATGAAATAAATGATCTCACTCCAATAAATTTGAATAGAAAGTTAGCAAAAATAGAAAAGATCTTGCTACCATGGAAAGGTAAATACCTGTCTATTCGTAGAAAAATCACCCTGATTAACTCTTTAGTATTATCCCAGTTTACCTATTTGCTTATGGTCTTGCCTACGCCTAGCGAACAGTTTTTAAAATTATATGAGAAAAATATATAAAATTTTATTTGGAACGGCAAGCCAGACAAAATTAAACAGGCCTATTTATACAATGAATATGAATTCGTAGGACAGAAATTATTCAATATTAAAGCATTAGACCTAAAAGCTTCAGTCATACAAACGTTATACTTAAATCCGAACTGGTTCTCTAGCAAATTAGTAAGATTGTCTCACCCCATGTTCAAGAATGGCCTTTTTCCCTTTATTCAGATTACAACCTCTCACTTTCAGTTATTTGAAAAGGAAATAATCTCCTAAATATCACTATTTCTAAAACAAGCCATAGAAAGTTGGTTGCAATTTCAATTTAATCCTCATAATGCAACAAAAATTGTGGTTAAACTCAAATATACTAATTGATAAAAAAATATCTTCGTAAATTATATCATAGGTAGGACTGGTGGAGTTGTCGCACATGCAGCTAACAAAAACATATGGAAATGTCTGCTCTACCCAAAATTACAACCAAATAATTGCAGCATTACCACAAAAATGGAAGAGGAAAGTGGAAGGGGGAAAAAGTAAGGAACTTGTCTGTCGGGCTGGCATTAAAGAACATAATTGGTTAAAGAAAATTGTGATAAATAAAAAAGTATACATGTTTCATTTAAGGACCAAAGGATTGACAGTCATCCCATATAGATTGCTGTCACGATCGTCTTGAAAAGAAGTAGACCAATGCGCAGCGTGTTGAACGAACATGGTGATTTATTAAATAAAGCACGAAAACCAAAACAACAAACGACTCGTGAAGTCCACGGTGACAATGACCGAACATGGAACAAGAACCCACAAACACAAAAGGAAAACAGACAGTTTAAATATGGCTCCCAATCAGAGACAACCAGCCAACAGCTGACACTCGTTGCCTCTGATTGGGAGTCACTGAGGCCAACATAGAAAAACACAACCTAGAACACTCAACATAGAAACAGAACACATAGAATGAACACACCCTGGCTCAACATATAGAGTCCCAGAGCCAGGGTGTGACAGTACCCCCCCCTAAAGGCGCGGACTGCGACCGCGCCTCAATAAGAGCTAAACAGGGGAGGGCTGGGTGGGCATACCTCCTCGGCGGCGGTTCTGGCTCCGGCCTTGCCCACCACCCTCCAATAATCCCCCCATAGCGCCCCTGGTCCGGTCTGGCCCCGCTGGCTGGAGCTGACCTGGACGTAGCAGGAGCGGCTAGCTTCAGCTCCGTTGTGGAGCAGTTGAGCGGTACCTGATTTGGCACCGATGACCCAGGCACGGGTTGTGCCGGACTGACGACTCGCACCCCTGGCTTGGTGCGTGGAGCCGGAACGGGCTGGACCAGGCTGACGACTCGCACCCCCGGCTTGGTGCGAGTGGCAGGAACAGGCCGGGCCGGGCTGGCGACGCGCACCGTAGACTTGGTGCGTGGAGCAGGGACAGGCCGGGCTGGGCTGGCGACGCACCCCGTAGGCTTGGTGCGTGGAGCAGGGACAGGCCGGGCTGGGCTGGCGACGCACCCCGTAGGCTTGGTGCGTGGAGCAGGGACAGGCCGGACTGGGCTGGCGACGCACACCGTAGGCTTGGTGCGTGGAGCAGGGACAGGCCGGACTGGGCTGGCGACGCACACCGTAGGCTTGGTGCGTGGAGCAGGGACAGGCCGGACTGGGCTGGCGACGCACACCGTAGGCTTGGTGCGTGGAGCAGGGACAGGCCGGACCGGGCTGGCGACGCACACCGTAGGCTTGGTGCGTGGAGCAGGGACAGGCCGGGCTGGGCTGGCGACGCACCCCGTAGGCTTGGTGCGTGGAGCAGGGACAGGCCGGACCGGGCTGGCGACGCACACCGTAGGCTTGGTGCGTGGATCAGGGACAGGCCGGACTGGGCTGGCGACGCACACCGTAGGCTTGGTGCGTGGAGCAGGGACAGGCCGGACCGGGCTGGCGACGCACACCGTAGGCTTGGTGCGTGGAGCAGGGACAGGCCGGGCTGGGCTGGCGACGCACCCCGTAGGCTTGGTGCGTGGAGCAGGGACAGGCCGGACCGGGCTGGCGACGCACACCGTAGGCTTGGTGCGTGGAGCAGGGACAGGCCGGACCGGGCTGGCGACGCACACCGTAGGCTGGGTGCGTGGAGCAGGGACAGGCCGGGCTGGGCTGGCGACGCACACCGTAGGCTTGGTGCGTGGAGCAGGAACAGGCCGGACCGGGCTGGCGACGCGCACCCTTAGCTTGGTGCGGGAAGCAGGAACAGGCCGGGCCGGGCTGGGAACACACACCACCGGCTTTAAGCGGGGATCAGGAACGGGCCAGACCGGACTGGCAATACACCCCAGTACCTCTCGCCGTGCCCCTACATCTTCCTTCCCCCTTCTCACCAATGGCTCCCGTAACCTGGTGGCCCTCTGAACTCGCCCCTTGTCTGCCTCCGTCAGCCCCGTCGTCCATGCCGTGTGCCCCCCCCTAAAAATTTCTTGGGGTTGCCTCTCGCCTGTCCGACGTTGACCCGTTTGGCGCCGCTGCTCCTCTCCTGCCTGGGTCTCCCCCTTTATCGCCTTCCGGTACCGGACGGCCTCCTCCTCAGTAATCTGCCCCCAACCGAGGAGGACATCCACAAGAGTCACCTCCTGCGTGTGTTCCTGGACACGCTGCTTGGTCCTGGTATGGTGGGTTCTTCTGTCACGATCGTCTTGAAAAGAAGTAGACCAATGCGCAGCGTGTTGAACGAACATGGTGATTTATTAAATAAAGCACGAAAACCAAAACAACAAACGACTCGTGAAGTCCACGGTGACAATGACCGAACACGGAACAAGAACCCACAAACACAAAAGGAAAACAGACAGTTTAAATATGGCTCCCAATCAAAGACAACCAGCCAACAGCTGACACTCGTTGCCTCTGATTGGGAGTCACTCAGGCCAACATAGAAAAACACAACCTAGAACACCCAACATAGAAACAGAACACATAGAATGAACACACCCTGGCTCAACATATAGAGTCCCAGAGCCAGGGTGTGACAATTGCTAAATAGCTGGGAAGAGATTTTTGATGTACCAATTCCATAGCAGAGTGTTTATGAACTGATACGCAAAACGACGCCGGATTCAAAACTTAGAATTTTTCAATTTAAATTATTATACAAAATTCTTGCTACCAATACAATGTTATTTATATGGGCGATACAATCTTCCCAGCTCTGCAGATTTTGCTGCAAAGAGACAGAATCATTAGATCATTTGTTTTGGTACTGTCCATTTGTAGCTTGTTTTTGGTCACAGGTCCAGGAATGGCTGAAGGATTGCAATATTTACCTGGAGCTAACCCTGCAGATAGCACTACTGGGTGATCTGAAAAGTCATAGTCAATTGATCAATAATATAATAATACTTTTAGCAAAAATGTTTATTTTCAATGTACAATCTGTAGAAACAATGAGAATAGAAGGGTTCAGAACTTTTGTAAAACATCACAGTACAGTTGAAAAATATATGGCAAATAGAAATCCAATATGGATGGTGTTAAGAGATAGATGGGAGGTGTTGAATGGAGCTGAAGAATGGGACTAATAACAACTAACAACAACTAATAACAACAAGATAACTAATGTAAAGCATACTGTGTCCATAATAAGTTTATAGGTTATAGGTTGAGAGCTTTTGTGAAAGAGCACAGTTAGAAAGATATGGCATATAGAAGCAAACCGGATGGACATCATGAAAATGATCGGAGAGGTTGAGGGTAGAGGAAGTTCAGGAGTAAAAACAAACAAAATATAATTATTGTAAAATTGACTGTGTCCATAAAATGTATATACTGTATATATATATATATATATATATATATATATATTTGCGAGAAAAAAAAACATATGGAGATTGGAAGTGATGCAGACAATTACATTGATGGAAGTTACAATCTATCTGCAATATTAAAGCTGATCTACCCACTAAAAAGAAAAAAAAAGAGCAAAAACAAACTCCCCTTCCTCCTCTGAGGAGCCTCCACTGGTGTACATGTCTGTGTGTGTGTGTGTGTGTGTGTGTCTGTCTGTGGGTGTGTGTGTGTGTGTGTGTGTGTGTGTGTGTGTGCCTGTGGGTTTGTGTTTGTGTCATGAACCCACAGACCAGTCTTTGACCCTTGAGCCAACTTGTCAGATCTGAGAGGCATTGGTGACATTTGAGTATTATTTCAGCATGTTCAGAGAGAGAGAGAGAGAGTGTGTGTGTGTGTGTGTATGTGTGTATGTGTGTGCAACACATTATATCCATAGCTCAACAGGACAAGACGTCCTCTATGCCCTCTGAATGACACTCTGCATTACCATGATCAGTTATGACACACTGTTCACCACCACCGAGGCCACAGCCAGCACAAAGAGACCAGAGAGAGAGAGAGAAAGAGACCAGAGAGAGAGAGAGAAAGAGACGAGAGAGAGAGAGAGAGAGAGAGAGAGAGAGAGAGAGAGAGAGAGAGAGAGAGAGAGAGAGAGAGAGAGAGAGAGAGAGAGAGCTATCCAAAATGGAGATGTATGGGTAAACCACTTCTCTAATCTTTTAGGCCCTATAACAAAGAACAAACAGCAAAAAAATATATATGATCAAATGCAAATCTTAGAATCAACTATTAAAGACTACCAGAACTCACTGGATTCTCCAATTACATTGAATGAACTACAGGACAAAATACAAACCCTACAACCCAAAAAGGTCTGTGGTGTTGATGGTATCCTCAATGAAATGATAAAATATACAGACCACAAATTCCAATTGGCTAAACTTAAACTCTTTAACATCATCCTTAGCTTTGGCATCTTCCCCAATATTTGGAACCAAGGACTGATCACCCCAACTACCGTGGGATATGCGTCAACAGCAACCTTGGGAAAATCCTCTGCATTATCATTAACAGCAGACTAGTTCATTTCCTCAGTGAAAACAATGTACTGAGCAAATGTCAAATTGGCTTTTTATCAAATGACCGTACGACAGACCACGTATTCACCCTGCACACCCTAATTGACAAACAAACAAACCAAAACAAAGGCAAAGTCTTCTCATGCTTTGTTGATTTCAAAAAAGCTCTTGACTCAATTTGGCATGAAGGTCTACTATACAAACTGATGGAAAGTGGGGTTGGGGGAAAAACATACAACATTATAAAATCCATGTACACAAACAACAAGTGTGCAGTTAAAATCGGCAAAAAACACACACATTTCTTTCCACAGGGTCGTGGGGTGAGACAGGGATGCAGTTTAAGCCCATCCCCTTCAACATATATATCAACGAATTGGCGAGGGCACTAGAACAGTCTGCAGCACCCGGCCTCACCCTAGAATCTGAAGTGAAATGTCTACTGTTTGCTGATGATCTGGTGCTTCTGTCCCCAACCAAGGAGGGCCTACAGCAGCACCTAGATCTTCTGCACAGATTCTGTCAAACCTGGGCCCTGACAGTAAATCTCAGTAAGACTAAAATAATGGTGTTCCAAAAAAGGTCCAGTTGCCAGGACCACAAATACAAATTCCATCTAGACACTGTTGCACTAGAGCACACAAAAAACTGTACGTACCTCGGCCTAAACATCAGCACCACAGGTAACTTCCACAAAGCTGTGAACGATCTGAGAGACAAGGCTAGAAGGGCCTTCTATGCCATCAAAAGGAACATAAAATTAGACATACCAATTAGGATCTGGCTAAAAATACTTGAATCAGTTATAGAACCCATTGCCCTTTATGGTTGTGAGGTCTGGAGTCCGCTCACCAACCAAGAATTCACAAAATGGGACAACACCAAATTGAGACTCTGCATGCATAATTCTAAATAAATATCCACAGTGTAGAACGTAAAACACCAAATAATGCATGCAGAGCAGAATTAGGCCGACACCCACTAATTATCAAAATCCAGAAAAGAGCCATTAAATTCTATAACCACTTAAAAGGAAGCGATTCCCAAACCTTCCATAACAAAGCCATCACCTACAGAGAGATGAACTTGGAGAAGAGTCCCCTAAGCAAGCTGGTCCTGGGGCTCTGTTCACAAACACAAACAGACCCCACAGATCCCCAGGACAAATACAACAACACAATTAGACCCAACCAAATCATGAGAAAACAAAAAGAGAATTACTTGACTCATTGGAAAGAATTAACAAAAAAACAGAGCAAACTAGAATGCTATTTGGCCCTAAACAGAGAGTACACAGTGGCAGAATACCTGACCACTGTGAATGACCCAAACTTAAGGAAAGCTTTGACTATGTACAGACTCAGTGAGCATAGCCGTGCTATTGAGAAAGGCCGCCGTAGGCAGACCTGGCTCTCAAGAGAAGACAGGCTATGTGTACACTGCCCACAAAATGAGGTGGAAACTGAGCTGCACTTCCTAACCTCCATCACAGCAGCAATATTTGTGACCTGTTGCCACAAGAAAAGGGCAACCAGTGAAGAACAAACACCATTGTAAATACAACCCATATTTATGTTTATTTTTTTCCATTTGTACTTTAACTATTTGCACATTGTTACAACACTGTATATATATATACATAATATGACATTTGAAATGTCTTTATTCTTTTGGAACTTCTGCGTCTAATGTTTATTGTTAATATTTATTGTTTATTTCACTTTACTTCACTTCACAGTTTACTATCTACTTCACTTGCTTTGGCAATGTTAACATACGTTTCCCATGCCAGTAAAGCCCTTAAATTGAATAGAGAGAGAGAGAGAGAGAGAGAGAGAGAGAGAGAGAGAGAGAGAGAGAGAGAGAGAGAGAGAGAGAGAGAGAGAGAGAGAGAGAGAGAGAGAGAGAGAGAGAGAGAGAGAGAGAGAGAGAGAGAGAGAGAGAGAGAGAGAGAGAGAGAGAGAGAGAGAAGACAAAGAAACAGAGAATGTATCTTCTTTGGTGCAGACCCTGGATGATGGTAAATGTGCTGCCTAGTGCTCTGCCAGTCTCTTTCTCCCAAACCCAAACTGAAGGGAAGGTAACAGTGAAACACGTGAATCTGTGTTAAAAGGGAATTAGACACACAACACACATCAAAGGAGGTAATTGAGCGTGTTTGTTCCAGAAGAGATGAGTGAAGAAACACTGCCAGTCATTTCAGACGTGAACGTTTTCGTCCCAAATGGCACCCTATTCCCTATATGAGCTCTCGTCAAACGTAGTGCACTATATAGGGAATAGAGTGCCATTTGGAATGCAAAAAGAGGCTTTCATCACACACAAACATATGGCTGGCCGTAACAATCATGTTCCTGCTTCTTCCAAACAAACAAAGGATCCAGTGTTCACGGTAGACTGTCTTGTAGAATAACAAATAGGACGTTTTCTCTTCTTATTTCTTATTCATCGGCATGGGTCCGTACACATACTGTTCAGGGCTTTCTAGTGTCCTTCAGATTTCCCCATGTTACCATGCCTTTGAGTGGTACTCTCTGGGCAGCAGTACTAGGAAATACAATCACAGATGGCTTTGAGAGGCCTCTCATTAGGGGAATGGCTGAAGGGAAAAGTCATTGAAGACTTACTGTAAACTATGGTTGAGAATTTGGGTAGAATTCAGCAGCTTACTGCCTCTGACCCCAGTCCTTACTGCCTCTGACCCCAGTCCTTACTCCCTCTGACCCCAGTCCTTACTCCCTCTGACCCCAGTCCTTACTCCCTCTGACCCCAGTCCTTACTGCCTCTGACCCCAGTCCTTACTGCCTCTGACCCCAGTCCTTACTCCCTCTGACCCCAGTCCTTACTGCCTCTGACCCCAGTCCTTACTCCCTCTGACCCCAGTCCTTACTCCCTCTGACCCCAGTCCTTACTCCCTCTGACCCCAGTCCTTACTGCCTCTGACCCCAGTCCTTACTGCCTCTGACCCCAGTCCTTACTGCCTCTGACCCCAGTCCTTACTGCCTCTGACCCCAGTCCTTACTCCCTCTGACCCTAGTCCTTACTCCCTCTGACCCCAGTCCTTACTCCCTCTGACCCCAGTCCTTACTGCCTCTGACCCCAGTCCTTACTCCCTCTGACCCCAGTCCTTACTCCCTCTGACCCCAGTCCTTACTGCCTCTGACCCCAGTCCTTACTGCCTCTGACCCCAGTCCTTACTGCCTCTGACCCCAGTCCTTACTCCCTCTGACCCCAGTCCTTACTGCCTCTGACCCCAGTCCTTACTCCCTCTGACCCCAGTCCTTACTGCCTCTGACCCCAGTCCTTACTCCCTCTGACCCCAGTCCTTACTGCCTCTGACCCCAGTCCTTACTCCCTCTGACCCCAGTCCTTACTCCCTCTGACCCCAGTCCTTACTGCCTCTGACCCCAGTCCTTACTGCCTCTGACCCCAGTCCTTACTCCCTCTGACCCCAGTCCTTACTGCCTCTGACCCCAGTCCTTACTGCCTCTGAAGCATTGGGATCTAAGAGTAGAATTATAATACAGCTTTGCACACTATCAATGATCATACAATGATCTAGGATCTACACAACTAAATTATGTTCTAGGATCTACACAGCTTTGAATTGGGGATAGGGCAATAACCCTTCAAATCTTGCAATTACTGACCATATCACAAGACAATCATCTAATTGGTTCAGAGATTGTTGATTCAGGGACAACAAAATAGCAATGATCCAGGATCATGCCCCACTTGGTAAAACCAGGGCTTGGAGAGAGAGAGAGGAGAGAGGAGCTCAGGCAGTCCCAGAGGCAGGGAGAGGGAGGCAGGCAGTCCCAGAGGCAGGGAGAGGGAGGCAGGCAGTCCCAGAGGCAGGCAGAGGGAGGCAGGCAGCTGGCTCCGAGGTGTGTGTGGCCTATTTTTACTTTCCCTCGTGTCCGTCTCCCACTCAGAGCATTCAAACACTAAATTACTAAGAGACTGCCACGGGAGGGCTTCAGCAGCCCCACAGTCCACACGAAGCAAAGGCATCTCCCGTGTTCAAAGGGAGTTCAGAGATGGGTAGGTGCAGAAGAACTGTTTCAATTTTTATGGGATGGAGCGTGTGAGTGTGGGTGAGAGAGAGAGAGAGAAAGAGAGAGAGTGTGTGTATGTGTGTGGGGGGGTATAACTCATGCAAACACACACACACACCCCACCTGACACAAATATACCACACCATGAGTTTGAAAAACTATTTAGCTAGGTCAGGTTAAGTTACAGATGTAGGCTCTTAATTTGACCCTTTTTTTTTAACCCCCTTTTTCTCCCCAATTTTGTGATATCCAATTGCGATTCAATTACGATCTTGTCTCATCGCTGCAACTCCCCAACGGGCTCGGGAGAGACAAAGGTTGAGTCATGTGTCCTCCGAAACATGACCCGCCAAACCGCGCTTCTTAACACCTGCCTGCTTAACCCGGAAGCCAGCCGCACCAATGTGTCGGAGGAAACACCGTCCAACTGACAACCGAAGTCAGCCTGCAGGCGCCCGGCCCGCCACGCCACAAGGAGTCGCTAGAGCGCGATGAGCAAAGTAAAGCCTCCCCGGCGAAACCCTCCCCTAACCCGGACGACGCTGGGCTAATTGTGTGCCGCCCTATGGGACTCCCGGTCACGGCCGGTTGTGACACAGCCTGGGAATGAACCCAGGTCTGTAGTGACGCCTCAAGCACTGCGATGCAGTGCCTTAGACCGCTGCGCCACTCGGGAGGCAATTTGACCCGTTTCGTCGCAGGAGGAAAATAATCCTGCAGCAGGAGGATTTGAATATCTGAAGAAATATTTAGAATCACCTCCAGGGGGCAGCTTGAAGCGGTGTTCGTATACAATGTAGTACCGTACCTACAGTGAGGGAAAAAAGTATTTGATCCCCTGCTGATTTTGTACATTTGCCCACTGACAAAGACATGATCAGTCCATAAGTTTAATGGTAGGTTTATTTGAACAGTGAGAGACAGAATAACAACAAAAAAATCCAGAAAAACATGTCAAAAATGTTATAAATTGATTTGCATTTTAATGAGGGAAATAAGTATTTGACCCCTCTGCAAAACATGACTTAGTACTTGCTGGCAAAACACTTGTTGGCAATCACAGAGGTCAGATGTTTCTTGTAGTTGGCCACCAGGTTTGCACACATCTCAGGAGGGATTTTGTCCCACTCCTCTTTGCAGATCTTCTCCTAGTCATTAAGGTTTCGAGGCTGACGTTTGGCAACTCGAACCTTCAGCTCCCTCCACAGATTTTCTATGGGTTTAAGGTCTGGAGACTGGCTAGGCCACTCCAGGACCTTAATGTGCTTCTTCTTGAGCCACTCCTTTGTTGCCTTGGCCGTGTGTTTTGGGTCATTGTCATGCTGGAATACCCACCCACGACCCATTTTCAATGCCCTGGCTGAGGGAAGGAGGTTCTCATCCAAGATTTGACGGTACATGGCCCCGTCCATCGTCCCTTTGATGCGGTGAAGTTGTCCTGTCCCCTTAGCAGAAAAACACCCCCAAAGCATAATGTTTCCACCTCCATGTTTGACGGTGGGGATGGTGTTCTTGGGGTCATAGGCAGCATTCCTCCTCCTCCAAACACGGCGAGTTGAGTTGATACCAAAGAGCTCCATTTTGGTCTCATCTGACCACAACACTTTCACCCAGTTCTCCTCTGAATCATTCAGATGTTCATTGGCAAACTTCAGACGGGCCTGTATATGTGCTTTCTTGAGCAGGGGGACCTTGCGGGCGCTGCAGGATTTCAGTCCTTCACGGCGTAGTGTGTTACCAATTGTTTTCTTGGTGACTATGGTCCCAGCTGCCTTGAGATCATTGACAAGATCCTCCCGTGTAGTTCTGGGCTGATTCCTCACCGTTCTCATGATCATTGCAACTCCACGAGGTGAGATCTTGCATGGAGCCCCAGGCCGAGGGAGATTGACAGTTATTTTGTGTTTCTTCCATTTGCGAATAATCGCACCAACTGTTGTCACCTTCTCACCAAGCTGCTTGGCGATGGTCTTGTAGCCCATTCCAGCCTTGTGTAGGTCTACAATCTTGTGCCTGACATCCTTGGAGAGCTCTTTGGTCTTGGCCATGGTGGAGAGTTTGGAATCTGATTGATTGATTGCTTCTGTGGACAGGTGTTGTCAAGAATGCTGAGTGTGGATGTGGTGCGAGAAATCAAGCGCAGGAACAAGGGCGTTCGTCAACAGACTTTAGTGATCCAACAATATAACTCCAAACAGGTAACTGGCCAACCCAACCGGGAGGCAAGAACAATTACGCACACACACAACAGTGCGTAAAATAGTAGAAACGCGCACGCAGTGCGGACTCTCAAAAAACAAACAACATGAGAGGAAAACCCACCAACAGCTAACAGCTGACATAACAATCACACATAACACCTGACCCAACACACGATAACTAAATAGGAAACAAAATCAAACACTAACAAGGGACAGGTGTACAAACAGACAAAACCAAACAAACATGAAACATCGAACGGTGGTAGCTAGTACTCCGGGGACGACGACCGCCGAAGCCTGCCCGAACAAGGAGGAGGAGCAGCCTCGGCCGAAACCGTGACAGTACCCCCCCCCCTGACGCGCGGCTCCAGCCGTGCGCCGACCCCGGCCTCGGGGACGACCAGGAAGACGCGGAGCAGGGCGCGTAGGATGACCCCGATGGAACTCGGTCAGAAGAGACAGGTCTAATATGTCCCTCCTCGGCACCCAGCACCGCTCCTCCGGGCCGTACCCCTCCCACTCCACGAGATATTGGAGACCCCCCATCCGGCGTCTCGAATCAAGGATGGACCTAACGGTGTACGCCGGAGCCCCCTCGATGTCCAACGGGGGCGGAGGAGTCTCTTCTATCTCATAGTCCTGGAGTGGACCAGCTACCACTGGCCTGAGGAGAGACACATGGAACGAGGGGTTAATCTAATGGGCAGTTCTAACCTGTAACACACCTCGTTCAACCTCCTCAGGACTTTGAACGGCCCCACAAACCGCTGACCCAGCTTCCGGCAGGGCAGGCGGAGGGGCAGGTTTCTGGTCGAGAGCCAGACTCGATCTCCAGGTGCGTACACAGGCCCCTCACTGCGGTGGAGATCGGCGCTCGTCTTATGTCGACGGATGGCCCGCTGCAGATGAACGTGGGCAGCGTTCCACGTCTCCTCCGAGCGCCGCACCCACTCATCCACCGCAGGGGCCTCGATCTGGCTCTCATGCCAAGGTGCCAGAACCGGCTGGTACCCCAACACACACTGGAAAGGGGTTAGTTTGGTGGAGGAGTGGCGGAGAGAGTTTTGTGCCATTTCGGCCCAGGGAACATATCTCGCCCACTCCTCCGGCCGGCCCTGGCAATATGACCTCAGAAACCTACCCACATCCTGGTTGACACGTTCAACTTGCCCATTACTCTCCGGGTGGTAACCCGAGGTAAGGCTCACCGAAACCCCCAACCGTTCCATAAAGGCTCTCCACACTCTGGAGGTGAATTGGGGGCCTCGATCAGACACTATATCCTCGGGTACCCCGTAATGCCGGAAGACATGGGTAAACAGAGCCTCAGCGGTCTGTAGGGCAGTAGGGAGACCCGGCATGGGAAGGAGACGACAGGCCTTCGAGAACCGATCCACAACGACCAGGATGGTAGTATTCCCCTGTGAGGGGGAAGGTCTGTAACAAAGTCCACCGAGAGGTGGGACCAGGGTCGTTCATGAACGGGCAGGGGTTGTAGCTTACCCCTGGGCAAATGTCTGGGCGCCTTACACTGGGCACACACCGAACAGGAGGAGACATAAACCCTCACATCCCTGGCTAACGTTGGCCACCAGTACTTAGTGCTAAGGCAGTGAACTGTCCGGCCGATACCTGGATGTCCAGAGGAGGGGGACGTATGAGCCCAATAAATGAGGCGATCGCGTACCTCGAGCGAAACGCACGTCCGACCCACTGGACACTGTGGAGGACTTGGGTCGGTGCGTAACGCCCGCTCGATCTCTGCATCGACCTCCCATACCACCGGTGCCACCAGACAAGACTTTGGTAGTATGGGAGTGGGCTCAACGGACCTCTCCTCCGTGTCATACCGCCGAGACAGGGCATCTGCCTTCCCGTTCTGGGACCCAGGGATGTAAGTGATTTTAAATACAAACCGGGCTAGAAACATAGTCCAGCGAGCCTGGCGAGGATTCAGTCTCCTAGCTGCCCGGATGTATTCCAGGTTACGGTGGTCGGTCAAAATGAGGAAAGGGTGTTGAGCCCCCTCAAGCCAATGCCTCCACACCTTTAGGGCTTGTACCACGGCTAACAGCTCCCTGTCCCCTACGTCATAATTCCGCTCCGCCGGACTGAGCTTCTTAGAATAAAAAGCACAGGGGCGGAGTTTAGGTGGTGTGCCAGACCGTTGTGAGAGAACGGCCCCGATACCGGCTTCAGACGCGTCTACCTCTACCTGGAATGGTAAAGCGGGATCCGGATGCGCCAGCACCGGCGCCGAGGTAAACAGGTCCTTCATGATGTCCGTTGGCGCGGTTGCTCCTGCTGATTCCATGGTGTGATGTGTGATTCTGTCAAGAATGCTGAGTGTGGATGTGGTGCGAGAAATCAAGCGCAGGAACAAGGGCGTTCGTCAACAGACTTTAGTGATCCAAAAATATAACTCCAAACAGGTAACTGGCCAACCCAACCGGGAGGCAAGAACAATTACGCACACACACAACAGTGCGTAAAATAGTAGAAACGCGCACGCAGTACGGACTCTCAAAAAACAAACAACATGAGAGGAAAACCCACCAACAGCTAACAGCTGACATAACAATCACACATAACACCTGACCCAACACACGATAACTAAATAGGAAACAAAATCAAACACTAACAAGGGACAGGTGTACAAACAGACAAAACCAAACAAACATGAAACATCGAACGGTGGTAGCTAGTACTCCGGGGACGACGACCGCCGAAGCCTGCCCGAACAAGGAGGAGGAGCAGCCTCGGCCGAAACCGTGACAGGTGTCTTTTATACAGGTAACAAGCTGAGATTAGGAGCACTCCCTTTAAGAGTGTGCTCCTAATCTCAGCTCGTTACCTGTATAAAAGACACCTGGGAGCCAGAAATCTTTCTGATTGAGAGGGGGTCAAATACTTATTTCCCTCAGTAAAATGCAAATCAATTTATAACATTTTTGACATGCGTTTTGTTGTTATTCTGTCTCTCACTGTTCAAATAAACCTACCATTTAAATTATAGACTGATAATTTCTTTGTCAGTGGGCAAACGTACAAAATCAGCAGAGGATCAAATACTTTTTTCCCTCACTGTACATTGTACCTTAGACTGGAGGTCCACTGGGCGCCAGTTCAAGTAGCATATGTAATTGGAGAGTTGAAAAGGTACTCGCACTCAAACCATGAAAAGGAATAACCCAAGGAAGCTGAAATGCAAAAATAATATTCTTAATTTAATCCATGTTCGAAAGAATAAAAAAAAATAGTATATATTTGGGCCTTATGCCTTCATCAGGGTTGTACAAAAAAAGACAGGAGAAGAGACATGGACTTCAGTAACAGCAGGTGCAGACGTCTAATTAATTAGATACTAGCGAATGGGGAGTCAACAAGGTATATTAGCATAGAATGTGTAGTAGAGAAACATACAAAATTGACAATTTAAAATGTCACTTATGATTGAAGTAAGACACAACGGCATAGGCTAAATAGTGATATTATAAAACATAGATTGGTCCTCAAGCTCAAAGAGGGCGGGGCGGTGGACTGAGTATAATAAATTGACGTATTTGTAGGGGGTAGATGTATTTTTCGTTAGGATCAACAAAAAAAAAGGTATATATTTTTTTATTATATGTTTAAGGCAAGCAACAGTCAGAATGAATGAATGGTGCCTCAGTGCCTGTGTGGTCCAGTGGTTACACAGCCACTGACCCTGGCACACATATGCCAGAGTTGGCATGGGTTGCAATCCAACCCACTCACCTTCCCAGTCTTTCCAACACTGTCTTTTCAATAAAAACTTAAAAATTACGAATGGAGTGGGACTGCCCCACATTGCTTAAAAAATACCTTTAAAAATGAATAAATCATTGCAAAATTTATAAAAACCTGTTTTCGCTTTGTCATTATGGGGTATTGTGTGTAGATTGATGAGAAAAATATATATAATTTATTCAATTTTAGAATAAGGCTGTAACATAACAAAATGTGGAGGGGTCTGAATATTTTCACAATGCACTGTATATACATTTTGGATACACTTGTATGTCGTAGTGGAGATCAATATCTAGCTTGTGTTATAAAGTTATATAAAACGTTGGTTGTTGATGTGTATGGATACATTTCAGATAGATCGTAGAACATTGGAATGGTACAGTAATAGGACCTATAGGGTTAGATCGTAGAACATGGGAATGGTACAGTAATAGGACCTACAGGGTTAGATCGTAGAACATGGGAATGGTACAGTAATAGGACCTATAGGGTTAGATCGTAGAACATGGGAATGGTACAGTAATAGGACCTACAGGGTTAGATCGTAGAACATGGGAATGGTACAGTAATAGGACCTACAGGGTTAGATCGTAGAACATGGGAATGGTACAGTAATAGGACCTACAGGGTTAGATCGTAGAACATTGGAATGGTACAGTAATAGGACCTATAGGGTTAGATCGTAGAACATGGGAATGGTACAGTAATAGGACCTATAGGGTTAGATCGTAGAACATGGGAATGGTACAGTAATAGGACCTATAGGGTTAGATCGTAGAACATGGGAATGGTACAGTAATAGGACCTATAGGGTTAGATCGTAGAACATGGGAATGGTACAGTAATAGGACCTACAGGGTTAGATCGTAGAACATGGGAATGGTACAGTAATAGGACCTACAGGGTTAGATCGTAGAACATGGGAATGGTACAGTAATAGGACCTACAGGGTTAGATCGTAGAACATGGGAATGGTACAGTAATAGGACCTATAGGGTTAGATCGTAGAACATGGGAATGGTACAGTAATAGGACCTATAGGGTTAGATCGTAGAACATGGGAATGGTACAGTAATAGGACCTACAGGGTTAGATCGTAGAACATGGGAATGGTACAGTAGTAGGACCTATAGGGTTAGATCGTAGAACATGGGAATGGTACAGTAATAGGAACTATAGGGTTAGATCGTAGAACATGGGAATGGTACAGTAATAGGACCTACAGGGTTAGATCGTAGAACATGGGAATGGTACAGTAATAGGACCTATAGGGTTAGATCGTAGAACATGGGAATGGTACAGTAATAGGACCTACAGGGTTAGATCGTAGAACATGGGAATGGTACAGTAATAGGACCTACAGGGTTAGATCGTAGAACATGGGAATGGTACAGTAATAGGACCTACAGGGTTAGATCGTAGAACATGGGAATGGTACAGTAATAGGACCTATAGGGTTAGATCGTAGAACATGGGAATGGTACAGTAATAGGACCTATAGGGTTAGATCGTAGAACATGGGAATGGTACAGTAATAGGACCTACAGGGTTAGATCGTAGAACATGGGAATGGTACAGTAATAGGACCTACAGGGTTAGATCGTAGAACATGGGAATGGTACAGTAATAGGACCTATAGGGTTAGATCGTAGAACATGGGAATGGTACAGTAATAGGACCTACAGGGTTAGATCGTAGAACATGGGAATGGTACAGTAATAGGACCTACAGGGTTAGATCGTAGAACATGGGAATGGTACAGTAATAGGACCTACAGGGTTAGATCGTAGAACATGGGAATGGTACAGTAATAGGACCTACAGGGTTAGATCGTAGAACATGGGAATGGTACAGTAATAGGACCTACAGGGTTAGATCGTAGAACATGGGAATGGTACAGTAATAGGACCTATAGGGTTAGATCGTAGAACATGGGAATGGTACAGTAATAGGACCTACAGGGTTAGATCGTAGAACATGGGAATGGTACAGTAATAGGACCTACAGGGGTTAGATCGTAGAACATGGGAATGGTACAGTAATAGGACCTATAGGGTTAGATCGTAGAACATGGGAATGGTACAGTAATAGGACCTATAGGGTTAGATCGTAGAACATGGGAATGGTACAGTAATAGGACCTATAGGGGTTAGATCGTAGAACATGGGAATGGTACAGTAATAGGACCTACAGGGTTAGATCGTGAGAACATGGGAATGGTACAGTAATAGGACCTACAGGGTTAGATCGTAGAACATGGGAATGGTACAGTAATAGGACCTACAGGGTTAGATCGTAGAACATGGGAATGGTACAGTAATAGGACCTATAGGGTTAGATCGTAGAACATGGGAATGGTACAGTAATAGGACCTATAGGGTTAGATCGTAGAACATGGGAATGGTACAGTAATAGGACCTATAGGGTTAGATCGTAGAACATGGGAATGGTACAGTAATAGGACCTACAGGGTTAGATCGTAGAACATGGGAATGGTACAGTAATAGGACCTATAGGGTTAGATCGTAGAACATGGGAATGGTACAGTAATAGGACCTATAGGGTTAGATCGTAGAACATGGGAATGGTACAGTAATAGGACCTATAGGGTTAGATCGTAGAACATGGGAATGGTACAGTAATAGGACCTACAGGGTTAGATCGTAGAACATGGGAATGGTACAGTAATAGGACCTATAGGGTTAGATCGTAGAACATGGGAATGGTACAGTAATAGGACCTATAGGGTTAGATCGTAGAACATGGGAATGGTACAGTAATAGGACCTATAGGGTTAGATCGGAGAACATGGGAATGGTACAGTAATAGGACCTACAGGGGTTAGATCGTAGAACATGGGAATGGTACAGTAATAGGACCTACAGGGTTAGATCGTAGAACATGGGAATGGTACAGTAATAGGACCTACAGGGTTAGATCGTAGAACATGGGAATGGTACAGTAATAGGACCTACAGGGTTAGATCGTAGAACATGGGAATGGTACAGTAATAGGACCTATAGGGTTAGATCGTAGAACATGGGAATGGTACAGTAATAGGACCTACAGGGGTTAGATCGTAGAACATGGGAATGGTACAGTAATAGGACCTACAGGGTTAGATCGTAGAACATGGGAATGGTACAGTAATAGGACCTACAGGGTTAGATCGTAGAACATGGGAATGGTACAGTAATAGGACCTATAGGGTTAGATCGTAGAACATGGGAATGGTACAGTAATAGGACCTATAGGGTTAGATCGTAGAACATGGGAATGGTACAGTAATAGGACCTACAGGGTTAGATCGTAGAACATGGGAATGGTACAGTAATAGGACCTATAGGGTTAGATCGTAGAACATGGGAATGGTACAGTAATAGGACCTATAGGGTTAGATCGTAGAACATGGGAATGGTACAGTAATAGGACCTATAGGGTTAGATCGTAGAACATGGGAATGGTACAGTAATAGGACCTACAGGGTTAGATCGTAGAACATGGGAATGGTACAGTAATAGGACCTACAGGGTTAGATCGTAGAACATGGGAATGGTACAGTAATAGGACCTATAGGGTTAGATCGTAGAACATGGGAATGGTACAGTAATAGGACCTACAGGGTTAGATCGTAGAACATGGGAATGGTACAGTAATAGGACCTATAGGGTTAGATCGTAGAACATGGGAATGGTACAGTAATAGGACCTACAGGGTTAGATCGTAGAACATTGGAATGGTACAGTAATAGGACCTATAGGGTTAGATCGTAGAACATGGGAATGGTACAGTAATAGGACCTATAGTGTTAGATCGTAGAACATGGGAATGGTACAGTAATAGGACCTATAGGGTTAGATCGTAGAACATGGGAATGGTACAGTAATAGGACCTACAGGGTTAGATCGTAGAACAAGGGAATGGTACAGTAATAGGACCTACAGGGTTAGATTGTAGAACATGGGAATGGTACAGTAATAGGACCTATAGGGTTAGATCGTAGAACATGGGAATGGTACAGTAATAGGACCTACAGGGTTAAATCGTAGAACATGGGAATGGTACAGTAATAGGACCTACAGGGTTTGATCGTAGAACATGGGAATGGTACAGTAATAGGACCTATAGGGTTAGATCGTAGAACATGGGAATGGTACAGTAATAGGACCTACAGGGTTAGATCGTAGAACATGGGAATGGTACAGTAATAGGACCTACAGGGTTAGATCGTAGAACATGGGAATGGTACAGTAATAGGACCTACAGGGTTAGATCGTAGAACATGGGAATGGTACAGTAATAGGACCTACAGGGTTAGATCGTAGAACATGGGAATGGTACAGTAATAGGACCTACAGGGTTAGATCGTAGAACATGGGAATGGTACAGTAATAGGACCTATAGGGTTAGATCGTAGAACATGGGAATGGTACAGTAATAGGACCTATAGGGTTAGATCGTAGAACATGGGAATGGTACAATAATAGGACCTACAGGGTTAGATCGTAGAACATGGGAATGGTACAGTAGTAGGACCTATAGGGTTAGATCGTAGAACATGGGAATGGTACAGTAATAGGAACTATAGGGTTAGATCGTAGAACATGGGAATGGTACAGTAATAGGACCTACAGGGTTAGATCGTAGAACATGGGAATGGTACAGTAATAGGACCTATAGGGTTAGATCGTAGAACATGGGAATGGTACAGTAATAGGACCTACAGGGTTAGATCGTAGAACATGGGAATGGTACAGTAATAGGACCTACAGGGTTAGATCGTAGAACATGGGAATGGTACAGTAATAGGACCTACAGGGTTAGATCGTAGAACATGGGAATGGTACAGTAATAGGACCTATAGGGTTAGATCGTAGAACATGGGAATGGTACAGTAATAGGACCTATAGGGTTAGATCATAGAACATGGGAATGGTACAGTAATAGGACCTACAGGTTAGATCGTAGAACATGGGAATGGTACAGTAATAGGACCTACAGGGTTAGATCGTAGAACATGGGAATGGTACAGTAATAGGACCTATAGGGTTAGATCGTGAGAACATGGGAATGGTACAGTAATAGGACCTACAGGGTTAGATCGTAGAACATGGGAATGGTACAGTAATAGGACCTACAGGGTTAGATCGTAGAACATGGAATGGTACAGTAATAGGACCTACAGGGTTAGATCGTAGAACATGGGAATGGTACAGTAATAGGACCTACAGGGTTAGATCGTAGAACATGGGAATGGTACAGTAATAGGACCTACAGGGTTGGATCGTAGAACATGGGAATGGTACAGTAATAGGACCTATAGGGTTAGATCGGAGAACATGGGAATGGTACAGTAATAGGACCTACAGGGTTAGATCGTAGAACATGGGAATGGTACAGTAATAGGACCTACAGGGTTAGATCGTAGAACATGGGAATGGTACAGTAATAGGACCTATAGGGTTAGATCGTAGAACATGGGAATGGTACAGTAATAGGACCTATAGGGTTAGATCGTAGAACATGGGAATGGTACAGTAATAGGACCTATAGGGTTAGATCGTAGAACATGGGAATGGTACAGTAATAGGACCTACAGCGTTAGATCGTAGAACATGGGAATGGTACAGTAATAGGACCTACAGGGTTAGATCGTAGAACATGGGAATGGTACAGTAATAGGACCTATAGGGTTAGATCGTAGAACATGGGAATGGTACAGTAATAGGACCTATAGGGTTAGATCGTAGAACATGGGAATGGTACAGTAATAGGACCTATAGGGTTAGATCGTAGAACATGGGAATGGTACAGTAATGGGACCTATAGGGTTAGATCGTAGAACATGGGAATGGTACAGTAATAGGACCTATAGGGTTAGATCGTAGAACATGGGAATGGTACAGTAATAGGACCTACAGGGTTAGATCGTAGAACATGGGAATGGTACAGTAATAGGACCTATAGGGTTAGATCGTGAGAACATGGGAATGGTACAGTAATAGGACCTATAGGGTTAGATCGTAGAACATGGGAATGGTACAGTAATAGGACCTATAGGGTTAGATCGTAGAACATGGGAATGGTACAGTAATAGGACCTATAGGGTTAGATCGTAGAACATGGGAATGGTACAGTAATAGGACCTACAGGGTTAGATCGTAGAACATGGGAATGGTACAGTAATAGGACCTACAGGGTTAGATCGTAGAACATGGGAATGGTACAGTAATAGGACCTACAGGGTTAGATCGTAGAACATGGGAATGGTACAGTAATAGGACCTACAGGGTTAGATCGTAGAACATGGGAATGGTACAGTAATAGGACCTACAGGGTTAGATCGTAGAACATGGGAATGGTACAGTAATAGGACCTACAGGGTTAGATCGTGAGAACATGGGAATGGTGCAGTAATAGGACCTACAGGGTTAGGATCGTAGAACATGGGAATGGTACAGTAATAGGACCTACAGGGTTAGATCGTAGAACATGGGAATGGTACAGTAATAGGACCTATAGGGTTAGATCGTAGAACATGGGAATGGTACAGTAATAGGACCTACAGGGTTAGATCGTAGAACATGGGAATGGTACAGTAATAGGACCTATAGGGTTAGATCGTAGAACATGGGAATGGTACAGTAATAGGACCTATAGGGTTAGATCGTAGAACATGGGAATGGTACAGTAATAGGACCTATAGGGTTAGATCGTAGAACATGGGAATGGTACAGTAATAGGACCTACAGGGTTAGATCGTAGAACATGGGAATGGTACAGTAATAGGACCTATAGGGTTAGATCGTAGAACATGGGAATGGTACAGTAATAGGACCTACAGGGTTAGATCGTAGAGAACATGGGAATGGTACAGTAATAGGACCTATAGGGTTAGATCGTAGAACATGGGAATGGTACAGTAATAGGACCTACAGGGTTAGATCGTAGAACATGGGAATGGTACAGTAATAGGACCTATAGGGTTAGATCGTAGAACATGGGAATGGTACAGTAATAGGACCTACAGGGTTAGATCGTAGAACATGGGAATGGTACAGTAATAGGACCTATAGGGTTAGATCGTAGAACATGGGAATGGTACAGTAATAGGACCTATAGGGTTAGATCGTAGAACATGGGAATGGTACAGTAATAGGACCTATAGGGTTAGATCGTAGAACATGGGAATGGTACAGTAATAGGACCTACAGGGTTAGATCGTAGAACATGGGAATGGTACAGTAATAGGACCTATAGGGTTAGATCGTAGAACATGGGAATGGTACAGTAATAGGACCTATAGGGTTAGATCGTGAGAACATGGGAATGGTACAGTAATAGGACCTATAGGGTTAGATCGTAGAACATGGGAATGGTACGTAATAGGACCTACAGAGGTTAGATCGTAGAACATGGGAATGGTACAGTAATAGGACCTATAGGGTTAGATCGTAGAACATGGAATGGTACAGTAATAGGACCTATAGGGTTAGATCTAGAACATGGGAATGGTACAGTAATAGGACCTACAGGGTTAGATCGTAGAACATGGGAATGGTACAGTAATAGGACCTATAGGGTTAGATCGTAGAACATGGGAATGGTACAGTAATAGGACCTACAGGGTTAGATCGTAGAACATGGGAATGGTACAGTAATAGGACCTACAGGGTTAGATCGTAGAACATGGGAATGGTACAGTAATAGGACCTACAGGGTTAGATCGTAGAACATGGGAATGGTACAGTAATAGGACCTACAGGGTTAGATCGTAGAACATGGGAATGGTACAGTAATAGGACCTGGATAGGGTTAGATCGTAGAACATGGGAATGGTACAGTAATAGGACCTATAGGGTTAGATCAGTAGAACATGGGAATGGTACAGTAATAGGACCTACAGGGTTAGATCGTGAGAACATGGGAATGGTACAGGTAATAGGACCTATGGGTTAGATCGTAGAACATGGGAATGGTACAGTAATAGGACCTACAGGGTTAGATCGTAGAACATGGGAATGGTACAGTAATAGGACCTATAGGGTTAGATCGTAGAACATGGGAATGGTACAGTAATAGGACCTACAGGGTTAGATCGTAGAACATGGGAATGGTACAGTAATAGGACCTATAGGGTTAGATCGTGAGAACATGGGAATGGTACAGTAATAGGACCTACAGGGTTAGATCGTAGAACATGGGAATGGTACAGTAATAGGACCTATAGGGTTAGATCGTAGAACATGGGAATGGTACAGTAATAGGACCTACAGGGTTAGATCGTAGAACATGGGAATGGTACAGTAATAGGACCTATAGGGTTAGATCGTGAGAGAACATGGGAATGGTACAGTAATAGGACCTACAGGGTTAGATCGTAGAACATGGGAATGGTACAGTAATAGGACCTATAGGGTTAGATCGTAGAACATGGGAATGGTACAGTAATAGGACCTACAGGGTTAGATCGTAGAACATGGGAATGGTACAGTAATAAGGACCTATAGGGTTAGATCGTAGAACATGGGAATGGTACAGTAATAGGACCTACAGGGTTAGATCGTAGAACATGGGAATGGTACAGTAATAGGACCTATAGGGTTAGATCGTAGAACATGGGAATGGTACAGTAATAGGACCTATAGGGTTAGATCGTAGAACATGGGAATGGTACAGTAATAGGACCTACAGGGTTAGATCGTAGAACATGGGAATGGTACAGTAATAGGACCTATAGGGTTAGATCGTAGAACATGGGAATGGTACAGTAATAGGACCTTTAGAGTTAGATCGTAGAACATGGGAATGGTACAGTAATAGGACCTATAGGGTTAGATCGTAGAACATGGGAATGGTACAGTAATAGGACCTACAGGGTTAGATCGTAGAACATGGGAATGGTACAGTAATAGGACCTACAGGGTTAGATCGTAGAACATGGGAATGGTACAGTAATAGGACCTCCAGGGTTAGATCGTAGAACATGGGAATGGTACAGTAATAGGACCTATAGGGTTAGATCGTAGAACATGGGAATGGTACAGTAATAGGACCTATAGGGTTAGATCGTAGAACATGGGATGGTAAGCAGTAATAGGACCTACAGGGTTAGATCGTAGAACATGGGAATGGTACAGTAATAGGACCTACAGGGTTAGATCGTAGAACATGGGAATGGTACAATAGGACCTAGGGTTAGATCGTAGAACATGGGAATGGTACAGTAAGGACCTATAGGGTTAGATCGTAGAACATGGGAATGGTACAGTAATAGGACCTATAGGGTTAGATCGTAGAACATGGGAATGGTACAGTAATAGGACCTATAGGGTTAGATCGGAGAACATGGGAATGGTACAGTAATAGGACCTACAGGGTTAGATCGTAGAACATGGGAATGGTACAGTAATAGGACCTATAGGGTTAGATCGTAGAACATGGGAATGGTACAGTAATAGGACCTTAGGGTTAGATCTAGAACATGGGAATGGTACAGTAATAGGACCTATAGGGTTAGATCGTAGAACATGGAATGGTACAGTAATAGGACCTACAGGGTTAGATCGTAGAACATGGGAATGGTACAGTAATAGGACCTACAGGGTTAGATCGTAGAACATGGGAATGGTACAGTAATAGGACCTACAGGGTTAGATCGTAGAACATGGGAATGGTACAGTAATAGGACCTATAGGGTTAGATCGTAGAACATGGGAATGGTACAGTAATAGGACCTACAGGGTTAGATACGTAGAACATGGGAATGGTACAGTAATAGGACCTACAGGGTTAGATCGTAGAACATGGGAATGGTACAGTAATAGGACCTACAGGGTTAGATCGTAGAACATGGGAATGGTACAGTAATAGGACCTACAGGGTTAGATCGTAGAACATGGGAATGGTACAGTAATAGGACCTAAGGGTTGATCGTAGAACATGGGAATGGTACAGCAGGACCTACAGGGTTAGATCGTAGAACATGGGAATGGTACAGTAATAGGACCTACAGGGTTAGATCGTAGAACATGGGAATGGTACAGTAATAGGACCTACAGGGTTAGATCGTAGAACATGGGAATGGTACAGTAATAGGACCTTAGGGTTAGATCGTAGAACATGGGAATGGTACAGTAATAGGACCTATAGGGTTAGATCGTAGAACATGGGAATGGTACAGTAATAGGACCTACAGGGTTAGATCGTAGAACATGGGAATGGTACAGTAATAGGACCTACAGGGTTAGATCGTAGAACATGGGAATGGTACAGTAATAGGACCTATAGGGTTAGATCGTGAGAACATGGGAATGGTACAGTAATAGGACCTACAGGGTTAGATCGTAGAACATGGGAATGGTACAGTAATAGGACCTACAGGGTTAGATCGTAGAACATGGGAATGGTACAGTAATAGGACCTACAGGGTTAGATCGTAGAACATGGAATGGTCAGTAATAGGACCTATAGGGTTAGATCGTAGAACATGGGAATGGTACAGTAATAGGACCTACAGGGTTAGATCGTAGAACATGGGAATGGTACAGTAATAGGACCTATAGGGTTAGATCGTAGAACATGGGAATGGTACAGTAATAGGACCTACAGGGTTAGATCGTAGAACATGGGAATGGTACAGTAATGGGACCTATAGGGTTAGATCGTAGAACATGGGAATGGTACAGTAATAGGACCTACAGGGTTAGATCGTAGAACATGGGAATGGTACAGTAATAGGACCTACAGGGTTAGATCGTAGAACATGGGAATGGTACAGTAATAGGACCTACAGGGTTAGATCGTAGAACATGGGAATGGTACAGTAATAGGACCTACAGGGTTAGATCGTAGAACATGGGAATGGTACAGTAATAGGACCTATAGGGTTAGATCGTAGAACATGGGAATGGTACAGTAATAGGACCTACAGGGTTAGATCGTAGAACATGGGAATGGTACAGTAATAGGACCTACAGGGTTAGATCGTAGAACATGGGAATGGTACAGTAATAGGACCTACAGGGTTAGATCGGAGAACATGGGAATGGTACAGTAATAGGACCTACAGGGTTAGATCGTAGAACATGGGAATGGTACAGTAATAGGACCTACAGGGTTAGATCGTAGAACATGGGAATGGTACAGTAATAGGACCTACAGGGTTAGATCGTAGAACATGGGAATGGTACAGTAATAGGGACCTATAGGGTTAGATCGTAGAACATGGGAATGGTACAGTAATAGGACCTACAGGGTTAGATCGTAGAACATGGGAATGGTACAGTAATAGGACCTATAGGGTTAGATCGTAGAACATGGGAATGGTACAGTAATAGGACCTATAGGGTTAGATCGTAGAACATGGGAATGGTACAGTAATAGGACCTACAGGGTTAGATCGTAGAACATGGGAATGGTACAGTAATAGGACCTACAGGGTTAGATCGTAGAACATGGGAATGGTACAGTAATAGGACCTATAGGGTTAGATCGTAGAACATGGGAATGGTACAGTAATAGGACCTACAGGGTTAGATCGTAGAACATGGGAATGGTACAGTAATAGGACCTATAGGGTTAGATCGTAGAACATGGGAATGGTACAGTAATAGGACCTACAGGGTTAGATCGTAGAACATGGGAATGGTACAGTAATAGGACCTACAGGGTTAGATCGTAGAACATGGGAATGGTACAGTAATAGGACCTACAGGGTTAGATCGTAGAACATGGGAATGGTACAGTAATAGGACCTATAGGGTTAGATCGTAGAACATGGGAATGGTACAGTAATAGGACCTACAGGGTTAGATCGTGAGAACATGGGAATGGTACAGTAATAGGACCTACAGGGTTAGATCGTAGAACATGGGAATGGTACAGTAATAGGACCTGCAGGGTTAGATCGTAGAACATGGGAATGGTACAGTAATAGGACCTACAGGGTTAGATCGTAGAACATGGGAATGGTACAGTAATAGGACCTACAGGGTTAGATCGTAGAACATGGGAATGGTACAGTAATAGGACCTACAGGGTTGATCGTAGAACATGGGAATCGTACAGTAATAGGACCTACGAGGTTAGATCGTAGGAACATGGGAATGGTACAGTAATAGGACCTACAGGGTTAGATCGTAGAACATGGGAATGGTACAGTAATAGGACCTACAGGGTTAGATCGTAGAACATGGGAATGGTACAGTAATAGGACCTATAGGGTTAGATCGTAGAACATGGGAATGGTACAGTAATAGGACCTACAGGGTTAGATCGTAGAACATGGGAATGGTACAGTAATAGGACCTACAGGGTTAGATCGTAGAACATGGGAATGGTACAGTAATAGGACCTATAGGGTTAGATCGTAGAACATGGGAATGGTACAGTAATAGGACCTATAGGGTTAGATCGTAGAACATGGGAATGGTACAGTAATAGGACCTATAGGGTTAGATCGTAGAACATGGGAATGGTACAGTAATAGGACCTACAGCGTTAGATCGTAGAACATGGGAATGGTACAGTAATAGGACCTACAGGGTTGATCGTAGAACATGGGAATGGTACAGTAATAGGACCTATAGGGTTAGATCGTAGAACATGGGAATGGTACAGTAATAGGACCTACAGGGTTAGATCGTAGAACATGGGAATGGTACAGTAATAGGACCTATAGGGTTAGATCGTAGAACATGGGAATGGTACAGTAATAGGACCTACAGGGTTGATCGTAGAACATGGGAATGGTACAGTAATAGGACCTATAGGGTTAGATCGTAGAACATGGGAATGGTACAGTAATAGGACCTATAGGGTTAGATCGTGAGAACATGGGAATGGTACAGTAATAGGACCTACAGGGTTAGATCGTAGAACATGGGAATGGTACAGTAATAGGACCTACAGGGTTAGATCGTAGAACATGGGAATGGTACAGTAATAGGACCTACAGGGTTAGATCGTAGAACATGGGAATGGTACAGTAATAGGACCTAAGGTTAGATCGTAGGGAACATGGGAATGGTACAGTAATAGGACCTACAGGGTTAGATCGTAGAACATGGGAATGGTACAGTAATAGGACCTACAGGGTTAGATCGTAGAACATGGGAATGGTGCAGTAATAGGACCTACAGGGTTAGATCGTAGAACATGGGAATGGTACAGTAATAGGACCTATAGGGTTAGATCGTAGAACATGGGAATGGTACAGTAATAGGACCTATAGGGTTAGATCGTAGAACATGGGAATGGTACAGTAATAGGACCTCAGGGTTAGATCGTAGAACATGGGAATGGTACAGTAATAGGACCTACAGGGTTAGATCGTAGAACATAGGAATGGTACAGTAATAGGACCTACAGGGTTAGATCGTAGAACATGGGAATGGTACAGTAATAGGACCTATAGGGTTAGATCGTAGAACATGGGAATGGTACAGTAATAGGACCTACAGGGTTAGATCGGTAGAACATGGGAATGGTACAGTAATAGGACCTACAGGGTTAGATCGTAGAACATGGGAATGGTACAGTAATAGGACCTACAGGGTTAGATCGTAGAACATGGGAATGGTACAGTAATAGGACCTATAGGGTTAGATCGTAGAACATGGGAATGGTACAGTAATAAGGACCTATAGGGTTAGATCGTAGAACATGGGAATGGTACAGTAATAGGACCTATAGGGTTAGATCGTAGAACATGGGAATGGTACAGTAATAGGACCTACAGGGTTAGATCGTAGAACATGGGAATGGTACAGTAATAGGACCTACAGGGTTAGATCGTAGAACATGGGAATGGTACAGTAATAGGACCTATAGGGTTAGATCGTAGAACATGGGAATGGTACAGTAATAGGACCTATAGGGTTAGATCGTAGAACATGGGAATGGTACAGTAATAGGACCTATAGGGTTAGATCGTAGAACATGGGAATGGTACAGTAATAGGACCTACAGGGTTAGATCGTGAGAACATGGGAATGGTACAGTAATAGGACCTATAGGGTTAGATCGTAGAACATGGGAATGGTACAGTAATAGGACCTACAGGGTTAGATCGTAGAACATGGGAATGGTACAGTAATAGGACCTATAGGGTTAGATCGTAGAACATGGGAATGGTACAGTAATAGGACCTACAGGGTTAGATCGTAGAACATGGGAATGGTACAGTAATAGGACCTATAGGGTTAGATCGTAGAACATGGGAATGGTACAGTAATAGGACCTACAGGGTTAGATCGTAGAACATGGGAATGGTACAGTAATAGGACCTACAGGGTTAGATCGTAGAACATGGGAATGGTACAGTAATAGGACCTACAGGGTTAGATCGTAGAACATGGGAATGGTACAGTAATAGGACCTATAGGGTTAGATCGTAGAACATGGGAATGGTACAGTAATAGGACCTACAGGGTTAGATCGTAGAACATGGGAATGGTACAGTAATAGGACCTACAGGGTTAGATCGTAGAACATGGGAATGGTCAGTAATAGGACCTACAGGGTTAGATCGTAGAACATGGGAATGGATACAGTAATAGGACCTACAGGGTTAGATCGTAGAACATGGGAATGGTACAGTAATAGGACCTATAGGGTTAGATCGTAGAACATGGGAATGGTACAGTAATAGGACCTATAGGGTTAGATCGTAGAACATGGGAATGGTACAGTAATAGGACCTACAGGGTTAGATCGTAGAACATGGGAATGGTACAGTAATAGGACCTACAGGGTTAGATCGTAGAACATGGAATGGTACAGTAATAGGACCTATAGGGTTAGATCGTAGAACATGGGAATGGTACAGTAATAGGACCTACAGGGTTAGATCGTAGAACATGGGAATGGTACAGTAATGGGACCTATAGGGTTAGATCGTAGAACATGGGAATGGTACAGTAATAGGACCTACAGGGTTAGATCGGAGAACATGGGAATGGTACAGTAATAGGACCTATAGGGTTAGATCGTAGAACATGGGAATGGTACAGTAATAGGACCTATAGGGTTAGATCGTAGAACATGGGAATGGTACAGTAATAGGACCTACAGGGTTAGATCGTAGAACATGGAATGGTACAGTAATAGGACCTATAGGGTTAGATCGGAGAACATGGGAATGGTACAGTAATAGGACCTACAGGGTTAGATCGTAGAACATGGGAATGGTACAGTAATAGGACCTATAGGGTTAGATCGGAGAACATGGGAATGGTACAGTAATAGGACCTACAGGGTTAGATCGTAGAACATGGGAATGGTACAGTAATAGGACCTACAGGGTTAGATCGTAGAACATGGGAATGGTACAGTAATAGGACCTACAGGGTTAGATCGTAGAACATGGGAATGGTACAGTAATAGGACCTACAGGGTTAGATCGTAGAACATGGGAATGGTACAGTAATAGGACCTACAGGGTTAGATCGGAGAACATGGGAATGGTACAGTAATAGGACCTACAGGGTTAGATCGTAGAACATGGGAATGGTACAGTAATAGGACCTACAGGGTTAGATCGTAGAACATGGGAATGGTACAGTAATAGGACCTATAGGGTTAGATCGGAGAACATGGGAATGGTACAGTAATAGGACCTACAGGGTTAGATCGTAGAACATGGGAATGGTACAGTAATAGGACCTATAGGGTTAGATCGTAGAACATGGGAATGGTACAGTAATAGGACCTATAGGGTTAGATCGTAGAACATGGGAATGGTACAGTAATAGGACCTATAGGGTTAGATCGTAGAACATGGGAATGGTACAGTAATAGGACCTACAGGGTTAGATCGTAGAACATGGGAATGGTACAGTAATAGGACCTACAGGGTTAGATCGTAGAACATGGGAATGGTACAGTAATAGGGACCTATAGGGTTAGATCGTAGAACATGGGAATGGTACAGTAATAGGACCTACAGGGTTGATCGTAGAACATGGGAATGGTACAGTAATAGGACCTATAGGGTTAGATCGTAGAACATGGGAATGGTACAGTAATAGGACCTACAGGGTTAGATCGTAGAACATGGGAATGGTACAGTAATAGGACCTATAGGGTTAGATCGTAGAACATGGGAATGGTACAGTAATAGGACCTACAGGGTTAGATCGTAGAACATGGGAATGGTACAGTAATAGGACCTACAGGGTTAGATCGTAGAACATGGGAATGGTACAGTAATAGGACCTATAGGGTTGATCGTAGAACATGGGAATGGTACAGTAATAGGACCTACAGGGTTAGATCGTAGAACATGGGAATGGTACAGTAATAGGACCTACAGGGTTAGATCGTAGAACATGGGAATGGTACAGTAATAGGACCTACAGGGTTAGATCGTGAGAACATGGGAATGGTACAGTAATAGGACCTACAGGGTTAGATCGTAGAACATGGGAATGGTACAGTAATAGGACCTACAGGGTTAGATCGTAGAACATGGGAATGGTACAGTAATAGGACCTACAGGGTTAGATCGTAGAACATGGGAATGGTACAGTAATAGGACCTATAGGGTTAGATCGTAGAACATGGGAATGGTACAGTAATAGGACCTACAGGGTTAGATCGTAGAACATGGGAATGGTACAGTAATAGGACCTACAGGGTTAGATCGTAGAACATGGGAATGGTACAGTAATAGGACCTATAGGGTTAGATCGTAGAACATGGGAATGGTACAGTAATAGGACCTATAGGGTTGATCGTAGAACATGGGAATGGTACAGTAATAGGACCTACAGGGTTGATCGTAGAACATGGGAATGGTACAGTAATAGGACCTATAGGGTTAGATCGTAGAACATGGGAATGGTACAGTAATAGGACCTATAGGGTTAGATCGTAGAACATGGGAATGGTACAGTAATAGGACCTACAGGGTTAGATCGTAGAACATGGGAATGGTACAGTAATAGGACCTATAGGGTTAGATCGTAGAACATGGGAATGGTACAGTAATAGGACCTAAGGGTTAGATCGTAGAACATGGAATGGTACAGTAATAGGACCTATAGGGTTAGATCGTAGAACATGGGAATGGTACAGTAATAGGACCTATAGGGTTAGATCGTAGAACATGGGAATGGTACAGTATAGGACCTACAGGGTTAGATCGTAGAACATGGGAATGGTACAGTAATAGGACCTATAGGGTTAGATCGTAGAACATGGGAATGGTACAGTAATAGGACCTATAGGGTTAGATCGGAGAACATGGGAATGGTACAGTAATAGGACCTATAGGGTTAGATCGTAGAACATGGGAATGGTACAGTAATAGGACCTATAGGGTTAGATCGTAGAACATGGGAATGGTACAGTAATAGGACCTATAGGGTTAGATCGTAGAACATGGGAATGGTACAGTAATAGGACCTACTGGTTAGATCGTAGAACATGGGAATGGTACAGTAATAGGACCTACAGGGTTAGATCGTAGAACATGGGAATGGTACAGTAATAGGACCTAGGGTTAGATCGTAGAACATGGGAATGGTACAGTAATAGGACCTACAGGGTTAGATCGTAGAACATGGGAATGGTACAGTAATAGGACCTATAGGGTTAGATCGTAGAACATGGGAATGGTACAGTAATAGGACCTATAGGGTTAGATCGTAGAACATGGGAATGGTACAGTAATAGGACCTACAGGGTTAGATCGTAGAACATGGGAATGGTACAGTAATAGGACCTATAGGGATTAGATCGTAGAACATGGGAATGGTACAGTAATAGGACCTACAGGGTTAGATCGTAGAACATGGGAATGGTACAGTAATAGGACCTACAGGGTTAGATCGTAGAACATGGGAATGGTACAGTAATAGGACCTTAGGGTTAGATCGTAGAACATGGGAATGGTACAGTAATAGGACCTATAGGGTTAGATCGTAGAACATGGGAATGGTACAGTAATAGGACCTATAGGTTAGATCGTAGAACATGGAATGGTACAGTAATAGGACCTATAGGGTTAGATCGTAGAACATGGGAATGGTACAGTAATAGGACCTACAGGGTTAGATCGTAGAACATGGGAATGGTACAGTAATAGGACCTATAGGGTTAGATCGGGTAGAACATGGGAATGGTACAGTAATAGGACCTACAGGGTTAGATCGTAGAACATGGGAATGGTACAGTAATAGGACCTATAGGGTTAGATCGTAGAACATGGGAATGGTACAGTAATAGGACCTATAGGGTTAGATCGTAGAACATGGGAATGGTACAGTAATAGGACCTATAGGGTTAGATCGTAGAACATGGGAATGGTACAGTAATAGGACCTACAGGGTTAGATCGTAGAACATGGGAATGGTACAGTAATAGGACCTACAGGGTTAGATCGTAGAACATGGGAATGGTACAGTAATAGGACCTACAGGGTTAGATCGTAGAACATGGGAATGGTACAGTAATAGGACCTATAGGGTTAGATCGTAGAACATGGGAATGGTACAGTAATAGGACCTATAGGGTTAGATCGTAGAACATGGGAATGGTACAGTAATAGGACCTATAGGGTTAGATCGTAGAACATGGGAATGGTACAGTAATAGGACCTATAGGGTTAGATCGTAGAACATGGGAATGGTACAGTAATAGGACCTTAGGGTTAGATCGTAGAACATGGGAATGGTACAGTAATAGGACCTATAGGGTTGATCGTAGAACATGAGAATGGTACAGTAATAGGACCTACAGGGTTAGATCGTAGAACATGGGAATGGTACAGTAATAGGACCTATAGGGTTAGATCGTAGAACATGGGAATTGGTACAGTAATAGGACCTATAGGTTAGATCGTAGAACATGGGAATGGTACAGTAATAGGACCTATAGGGTTAGATCGTAGAACATGGGAATGGTACAGTAATAGGACCTATAGGGTTAGATCGTAGAACATGGGAATGGTACAGTAATAGGACCTACAGGGTTAGATCGTAGAACATGGGAATGGTACAGTAATAGGACCTACAGGGTTAGATCGTAGAACATGGGAATGGTACAGTAATAGGACCTACAGGGTTAGATCGTAGAACATGGGAATGGTACAGTAATAGGACCTATAGGGTTAGATCGTAGAACATGGGAATGGTACAGTAATAGGACCTATAGGGTTAGATCGTAGAACATGGGAATGGTACAGTAATAGGACTAGGTTAGATCGTAGAACATGGGAATGGTACAGTAATAGGACCTACAGGGTTAGATCGTAGAACATGGAATGGTACAGTAATAGGACCTATAGGGTTAGATCGTAGAACATGGGAATGGTACAGTAATAGGACCTATAGGGTTAGATCGTAGAACATGGGAATGGTACAGTAATAGGACCTATAGGGTTAGATCGTAGAACATGGGAATGGTACAGTAATAGGACCTACAGGGTTAGATCGTGAGAACATGGGAATGGTACAGTAATAGGACCTACAGGGTTAGATCGTAGAACATGGGAATGGTACAGTAATAGGACCTATAGGGTTAGATCGTAGAACATGGGAATGGTACAGTAATAGGACCTACAGGGTTAGATCGTAGAACATGGGAATGGTACAGTAATAGGACCTACAGGGTTAGATCGTAGAACATGGGAATGGTACAGTAATAGGACCTACAGGGTTAGATCGTAGAACATGGGAATGGTACAGTAATAGACCTATAGGGTTAGATCGTAGAACATGGGAATGGTACAGTAATAGGACCTACAGGGTTAGATCGAGAACATGGGAATGGTACAGTAATAGGACCTACAGGGTTAAATCGTAGAACATGGGAATGGTACAGTAATAGGACCTACAGGGTTAGATCGTAGAACATGGGAATGGTACAGTAATAGGACCTACAGGGTTAGATCGTAGAACATGGGAATGGTACAGTAATAGGACCTATAGGGTTAGATCGTAGAACATGGGAATGGTACAGTAATAGGACCTATAGGGTTAGATCGTAGAACATGGGAATGGTACAGTAATAGGACCTATAGGGTTAGATCGTAGAACATGGGAATGGTACAGTAATAGGACCTATAGGGTTAGATCGTAGAACATGGGAATGGTACAGTAATAGGACCTACGGGGTTAGATCGTAGAACATGGGAATGGTACAGTAATAGGACCTACAGGGTTAGATCGTAGAACATGGGAATGGTACAGTAATAGGACCTATAGGGTGTAGATCGTAGAACATAAGGGAATGGTACAGTAATAGGACCTTAGGGTTAGATCGTAGAACATGGGAGATGGTACAGTAATAGGACCTATAGGGTTAGATCGTGAGAACATGGGAATGGTACAGTAATAGGACCTACAGGGTTAGATCGTAGAACATGGGAATGGTACAGTAAAAGGACCTAAAGGGTTAGATCGTAGAACATGGGAATGGTACAGTAATAGGACCTATGGGTTAGATCGTAGAACATGGGAATGGTACAGTAATAGGACCTACAGGGTTAGATCGTAGAACATGGGAATGGTACAGTAATAGGACCTACAGGTTAGATCGTAGAACATGGGAATGGTACAGTAATAGGACCTACAGGGTTAGATCGTGAGAACATGGGAATGGTACAGTAATAGGACCTATGGGTTAGATCGTAGAACATGGGAATGGTACAGTAATAGGACCTACAGGGTTAGATCGTAGAACATGGGAATGGTACAGTAATAGGACCTATAGGGTTAGATCGTAGAACATGGGAATGGTACAGTAATAGGACCTACAGGGTTAGATCGTAGAACATGGGAATGGTACAGTAATAGGACCTATAGGGTTAGATCGTAGAACATGGGAATGGTACAGTAATAGGACCTACAGGGTTAGATCGTAGAACATGGGAATGGTACAGTAATAGGACCTATAGGGTTAGATCGTAGAACATGGGAATGGTACAGTAATAGACCTGTCAGGTTAGATCGTAGAACATGGGAATGGTACAGTAATAGGACCTATAGGGTTAGATCGTAGAACATGGGAATGGTACAGTAATAGGACCTACAGGGTTAGATCGTAGAACATGGGAATGGTACAGTAATAGGACCTATAGGGTTAGATCGTAGAACATGGGAATGGTACAGTAATAGGACCTACAGGGTTAGATCGTAGAACATGGGAATGGTAAGTAATAGGACCTATAGGGTTAGATCGTAGAACATGGGAATGGTACAGTAATAGGACCTACAGGGTTAGATCGTAGAACATGGGAATGGTACAGTAATAGGACCTATAGGGTTAGATCGTAGAACATGGGAATGGTACAGTAATAGGACCTACAGGGTTAGATCGTGAGAACATGGGAATGGTACAGTAATAGGACCTATAGGGTTAGATCGTAGAACATGGGAATGGTACAGTAATAGGACCTACAGGGTTAGATCGTAGAACATGGGAATGGTACAGTAATAGGACCTATAGGGTTAGATCGTAGAACATGGGAATGGTACAGTAATAGGACCTATAGGGGTTAGATCGTAGAACATGGGAATGGTACAGTAATAGGACCTATAGGTTAGATCGTAGAACATGGGAATGGTACAGTAATAGGACCTATAGGGTTAGATCGTAGAACATGGGAATGGTACAGTAATAGGACCTATAGGGTTAGATGCGTAGAACATGGGGAATGGTACAGTAATAGGACCTATAGGGTTAGATCGTAGAACATGGGAATGGATACAGTAATAGGACCTATAGGGTTAGATCGTAGAACATGGGAATGGTACAGTAATAGGACCTATAGGGTTAGATCGTAGAACATGGAATGGTACAGTAATAGGACCTATAGGGTTAGATCGTAGAACATGGGAATGGTACAGTAATGGGACCTACAGGGTTAGATCGTAGAACATGGGAATGGTACAGTAATAGGACCTATAGGGTTAGATCGTAGAACATGGGAATGGTACAGTAATAGGACCTACAGGGGTTAGATCGTAGAACATGGGAATGGTACAGTAGTAATAGGACCTACAGGGTTAGATCGTAAACCATGGAATGGTACAGTAATAGGACCTATAGGGTTAGATGCGTAGAACATGGGAATAGTACAGTATATAGGACCTATAGGGTTAGATCGTAGAACATAGGAATGGTACAGTAATAGGACCTATAGGGTTAGATCGTAGAACATGGGAATGGTACAGTAATAGGACCTATAGGGTTAGATGTCGTAGAACATGGGATGGTAGCAGTATGGACCAAGGTTAGATCTCGTAGACACATGGGAATGGTACAGTAATAGGACCTATAGGGTTAGATCGTAGAACATGGGAATGGTACAGTAATAGGACCTACAGGGTTAGATCGTAGAACATGGGAATGGTACAGTAATAGGACCTATAGGGTTAGATCGATTAGAACATGGGAATGGTACAGTAATAGGACCTATAGGGTTAGATCGTAGAACATGGGAATGGTACAGTAATAGGACCTATAGGGTTAGATCGTAGAACATGGGAGAAATGGTACAGTAATAGGACCTACAGGGTTAGATCGTAGAACATGGGAATGGTACAGTAATAGGACCTACAGGGTTAGATCGTAGAACATGGGAATGGTACAGTAATAGGACCTATAGGGTTAGATCGTAGAACATGGGAATGGTACAGTAGTAGGACCTATAGGGTTAGATCGTAGAACATGGTAGACTGGTACAGTAATAGGACCTATAGGGTTAGATCGTAGACATGGGACTATGGTACAGTAATAGGATACCTATAGGGTTAGATCGTGGAACATGGGAATGGTACAGTAATAGGACCTATAGGGTTAGATCGTAGAACATGGGAATAGTACAGTAATAGGACCTATAGGGTTAGATCGTAGAACATGGGAGTAGTACATAATAGGACCTATAGGGTTAGATCGTAGACATGGGAATGGTACAGTAATAAAATGTTATGGTAGACATGGAATGGTACAGTAATAGGACCTATAGGGTTAGATCGTAGAACATGGGAATGGTACAGTAATAGGACCTATAGGGTTAGATCGCATTAGAACATGGGAATGGTACAGTAATAGGACCTACAGGGTTAGATCGTAGAACATGGGAATGGTACAGTAATAGGACCTACAGGGTTATGATCGTAGAACATAGGAATGGTACAGTAATAGGACCTACAGGGTTAGATCGTGGAACATGGGAATGGTACAGTAATAGGACCTATAGGGTTAGATCGTAGAACATGGGAATGGTACAGTAATAGGACCCATAGGGTTAGATCGTAGAACATGGGAATGGTACAGTAATAGGACCTACAGGGGTTAGATCGTAGAACATGGGACTAGGTACAGTAATAGGACCTATAGGGTTAGATCGTAGAACATGGGAATGGTACAGTAATAGGACCTATAGGGTTAGATCGTAGAACATGGGAATGGTACAGTAATAGGACCTGTAGGGTTAGATCGCATTAGACATGGAATGGTACAGTAATAGGACCTATAGGGTTAGATCGTAGAACATGGGAATGGTACAGTAATAGGACCTTTTAGGGTTAGATCGTAGAACATGGGAATTGGTACAGTAATAGGACCTATAGGGTTAGATCGTGGAACATGGGAATATGGTACAGTAATAGGACCTATAGGGTTGGATCGTAGAACATGGGAATGGTACAGTAATAGGACCTATAGGGTTAGATCGTAGAACACTTGGGAATGGTACAGTAATAGGACCTACAGGGTTAGATCGTAGAACATGGGAATGGTACAGTAATAGGACCTACAGGGTTAGATCGTAGAACATGGGAATGGTACAGTAATAGGACCTATAGGGTTAGATCGTAGAACATGGGAATGGTACAGTAATAGGACCTATAGGGATTAGATCGTAGAACATGGGAATGGTACAGTAATAGGACCTACAGGGTTAGATCGTAGAACATGGGAATGGTACAGTAATAGGACCTACAGGGTTAGATCGTAGAACATGGGAATGGTACAGTAATAGGACCTACAGGGTTGGATCGTAGAACATGGGAATGGTACAGTAATAGGACCTGCAGGGTTAGATCGTGGAACACATGGGAATGGTACAGTAATAGGACCTACAGGGTTAGATCGTAGAACATGGGAATGGTACAGTAATAGGACCTACAGGGTTAGATCGTAGAACATAGGAATGGTACAGTAATAGGACCTGTAGGGTTAGGTCGTGAACATGGGAATGGTACAGTAATAGGACCTATATGGGGTTAGATCGTAGAACATGGGAATGGTACAGTAATAGGACCTATAGGGTTAGATCGTAGAACATGGGAATGGTACAGTAATAGGACCTAAGGGTTAGATCGTAGAACATGGGAATGGTACAGTAATAGGACACCTATAGGGTTAGATCGTAGAACATGGGAATGGATACAGTAATAGGACCTATAGGGTTAGATCGTAGAACATGGGAATGGTACAGCTAATAGGACCTATAGGGTTAGATCGTAGAACATGGGAATGGTACAGTATTAGGACCTACAGGGTTAGATGTCGTAGAACATGGGAATGTGTACAGTAATAGGACCTTTAGGGTTAGATCGTAGAACATGGGAATGGTACAGTAATAGGACCTATAGGGTTAGTGTCGTAGAACATGGGAATGGTACAGTAATAGGACCTATAGGGTTAGATCGTAGAACATAGGAATGGTACAGTAATAGGACCTATAGGAGTTAGATCGTAGAACATGGGAATGGTACAGTAATAGGACCTATAGGGTTAGATCGTAGAACATGGGGTAATGGTACAGTAATAGGACCTACAGGGTTAGATCGTAGAACATGGGAATGGTACAGTAATAGGACCTATAGGGTTAGATCGTGGAACATGGGAATGGTACAGTAATAGGACCTATAGGGTTAGATCGTAGAACATGAAATGGTACAGTAATAGGACCTACAGGGTTAGATCGTAGAACATGGGAATGGTACAGTAATAGGACCTATAGGGTTAGATCGTGAACATGGGAATGGTACAGTAATAGGACCTATAGGGTTAGATCGTAGAACATGGGAATGGTACAGTAATAGGACCTGCTGAGGGTTAGATCTTAGAACATGGGAATGGTACAGTAATAGGACCTATAGGGTTGGATCGTCATTAGAACATGGGAATGGTACAGTAATAGGACCTATAGGGTTAGATCGTAGAACATGGGAATGGTACAGTAATAGAACCTATAGGTTAGATGGCATTAGAACATGGGAATGGTACAGTAATAGGACCTATAGTTGGATTCGTAGAACATGGGAATGGTACCAGTAATAGGACCTACAGGGTTAGATCGTAGAACATGGGAATGGTACAGTAATAGGACCTATAGGGTTAGATACGTAGAACATGGGAATGGTACAGTAATAGGACCTACAGGGTTAGATCGTAGAACATGGGAATGGTACAGTAATAGGACCTACGGGGTTAGATCGTAGAACATCGGAATGGTACAGTAATAGGACCTACAGGGTTAGATCGTAGAACGTGGGAATGGTACAGTAATAGGACCTATAGGGTTAGGTCGTAGAACATGGGAATGGTACAGTATTAGGACCTATCATAGGGTTAGATCGTAGAACATGGGAATGGTACAGTAATAGGACCTACAGGGTTAGATCGCTAGAACATGGGAAATGGTACAGTAATAGGACCTATAGGGTTAGATCGTAGAACATGGGAATGTGGTACAGTAATAGGACCTACTAGGGTTAGATCGTAGGGCATGGGAGTGGTACAGTAATAGGACCTATAGGGTTAGATCGTAGAAATGTGAATGGTACAGTAATAGGACCTATAGGGTTAGATCGTGGAACATGAGAATGGTACAGTAATAGGACCTATAGGGTTAGATCGTAGAACATGGGAATGGTACAGTAATAGGACCTATAGGGTTAGATCGGAACATGGGAATGGTACAGTAATAGGACCTATAGGGTTAATCGTAGAACATGGGAATGGTACAGTAATAGGACCTATGGGGTTAGATCGTAGAACATGGGAATGGTACAGTAATAGGAACACCACAGGGTTAGATCGTAGAACATGGGAATGGTACAGTAATAGGACCTATGAGAGGTTAGATCGTAGAACATGGGAATATGGTACAGTAATAGGACCTGTATAGGGTTAGATCGTAGAACATGGGAATGGTACAGTAATAGGACCTATAGGGTTAGATCGTAGAACATGGGAATGGTACAGTAGTAGGACCCACAGGGTTGATCGTGGAACATGGGAATGGTACAGTAATAGGACCTACAGGGTTAGATGTCGTAGAACATGGGAATGGTACAGTAATAGGTTCCTATAGGGTTAGATCGTAGAACATGGGAATGGTACAGTAATAGGACCTACAGGGTTAGATCGTAGAACATGGGGGAGATGGTTTGACAGTAATAGGGCCTACAGGGTTAGATCGTAGAGCATGGGAATGGTACAGTAATAGGACCTATAAGGGTTAGATCGTAGAACATGGGGATGGTACAGTAATAGGACCTATAGGTTAGATCGTAGAACATGGGAATGGTACAGTAATAGGACCTATAGGGTTAGATCGTAGAACATGGGATATGGTACAGTAATAGGACCTATAGGGTTAGATCGTAGAACATGGGAATGGTACAGTAATAGGACCTATAGGGTTAGATCGTAGAACATGGGGAATGGTACAGTAATAGGACCTGATAGGGTTAGATCGTAGAACATGGGGAATGGTACAGTAATAGGACCTATAGGGTTAGATCGTAGAACATCGGAATGGTACAGTAATAGGACCTACAGGGTTAGATCGTAGAACATGGGAATGGTACAGTAATAGGACCTATAGGGTTAGATCGTAGAACATGGGAATGGTACAGTAATGGGACCTATAGGGTTAGATCGTAGAACATGGGAATGGTACAGTAATAGGACCTATAGGGTTAGATCGTCAGAACATGGGAATGGTACAGTAATAGGACCTACAGGGTTAGATCGTGGAACATGGGAATGGTACAGTAATAGGACCTACTAGGGTTAGATCGTAGAACATGGGAATGGTACAGTAATAGGACCTATAGGGTTAGATCGTAGAACATGGGAATGGTACAGTAATAGGACCTACAGGGTTAGATCGTGGAACATGAGAATGGTACAGTAATAGGACCTATAGGGTTAGATGCGTAGAACATGAGAATGGTACTAGTAATAGGACCCATAGGGTTAGATCGTAGAACATGGGAATGGTACAGTAATAGGACCTATAGGGTTAGATCGTAGACATGGGGTACTGGTACAGTAATAGGACCTATAGGGTTGATCGTGGAACATGGGAATGGTACAGTCCGGTAGGACCTACAGGGTTAGATCGTAGAACATGGGAATGGTACAGTAGTAGGACCTATAGGGTTAGATCGTAGAACATGGAATGGTACAGTAATAGGACCTATAGGGTTAGATCGTAGAACATAGGAATGGTTTCACAGTAATAGGACCTATAGGGTTAGATCGTAGAACATGGGAATGGTACAGTAATAGGACCTACAGGGTTGATCGTAGAACATGGGAATGGTACAGTAATAGGACCTATAGGGTTAGATCGTAGAACATGGGAATGGTACAGTAATAGGACCTATAGGGTTAGAAAGTAGAACATGGGAATGGTACAGTAATAGGACCTATAGGGATTAGATCGTAGAACACGGGAATGGTACAGTAATAGGACCTATAGGGTTAGATCGTAGAACATGGGAATGGTACAGTAATAGGACCTATAGGGTTAGATGCGTAGAACATGGGGAATGAGTACAGTAATAGGACCTATAGGGTTAGATCGTAGAACATGGGACTGGTACAGTAATAGGACCTATAGGGTTAGATCGTAGAACATGGGAATGGTACAGTAATAGGACCTATAGGGTTAGATCGTAGAACATGGGAATGGTACAGTAATAGGACCTATGAGGGTTAGATGCGTGGGAACATGGGAATGGTACAGTAATAGGACCTATAGGGTTAGATGCGTGATTTATGGGAATGGTACAGTAATAGGACCTATAGGGTTAGATCGTAGAACATGGGAATGGTACAGTAATAGGAAATACAGGGTTAGTCGTAGAATTATGGGAATGGTACAGTAATAGGACTATAGGGTTAGATCGTAGAACATGGGAATGGTACAGTAATAGGACCTATAGGGTTAGATCGTAGAACATGGGAATGGTACAGTAATAGGACCTACAGGGTTAGATGTAGAACATGGGAATGGTACAGTAATAGGACCTACAGGGTTAGATGGTAGAACATGGGAATGGTACAGTAATAGGACCTACAGGAGTTAGATCGTAGAACATGGGAATGGTACAGTAATAGGACCTATAGGGTTAGATCGTAGAACATGGGAATGGTACAGTAATAGGACCTACAGGGTTAGATCGTAGAACATGGGAATGGTACAGTAATAGGACCTACAGAGGGTTAGATCATTAAGAACATGGGAATGGTACAGTAATAGGACCTACAGGGGTTAGATCGTAGAACATGGGAATGGTACAGTAATAGGACCTATAGGGAGTTTAGATCGTAGAACATGGGAATGGTACAGTAATAGGACCTACAGGGTTAGATCGTAGAACATGGGAATGGTACAGTAATAGGACCTACAGGGTTAGATCATTAGAACATGGGAATGGTACAGTAATAGGACCTACAGGGTTAGATCGTAGAACATCAGAATGGTACAGTAATAGGACCTATAGGGTTAGATCGTAGAACATGGGAATGGTACAGTAATAGGACCTAGGGTTAGATGCGTAGAACATGGGAATGGTACAGTAATGGGACCTATAGGGTTAGATCGTAGAACATGGGAATGGTACAGTAATAGGACCTACAGGGTTAGATCGTAGAACATGGGAATGGTACAGTAATAGGACCTATAGGGTTAGATCGTAGAACATGGGAATGGTACAGTAATAGGACCTATAGGAGTTAGATCGTAGAACATGGGAATGGTACAGTAATAGGACCTACAGGGTTAGATTGTAGAACATGGGAATGGTACAGTAATAGGACCTATAGGGTTAGATCGTAGAGACATGGGAATGGTACAGTAATAGGACCTTTAGAGTTAGATCGTAGAACATGGGAATGGTACAGTAATAGGACCTATAGGGGTTAGATCGTAGAACATGGGAATGGTACAGTAATAGGACCTATAGGGTTAGATTGTAGAAACATGGGAATGGTACAGTAATAGGACCTACAGGGTTAGATCGTAGAACATGTGAATGGTACAGTAATAGGACCTCGGGTTAGATCGTAGAACATGGGAATGGTACAGTAATAGGACCTATAGGGTTAGATCATTAGAACATGGGAATGGTACAGTAATAGGACCTAGGGTTAGATCGTAGAACATGGGGAATGGTACAGTAATAGGACCTACAGGGATTGGAATCGTAGAACATGGAATGGTACAGTAATAGGACCTACAGGGTTAGATTGTAGAACATGGGGTAATTTTTTAGTAATAGGACCTACAGGGTTAGATCGTAGAACATAGGAATGGTACAGTAATAGGACCTATAGGGTTAGATGGTAGAACATGGGAATGGTACAGTAATAGGACCTACAGGGTTAGATCGTAGAACATGGGAATGGTACAGTAATAGGACCTACAGGGTTAGATCGTAGAACATGGGAATGGTACAGTAATAGGACCTATAGGGTTAGATCGTAGAACATGGGAATGGTACAGTAATAGGACTACAGGGTTAGATCGTAGAACATGGGAATGGTACAGTAATAGGACCTGCAGGGTTAGATCGTAGAACATGGGAATGGTACAATAATAGGACCTATAGGGTTAGATCGTAGAACATGGGAATGGTACAGTAATAGGACCTACAGGGTTAGATCGTAGAACATGGGAATGGTACAGTAATAGGACCTATAGGGTTAGATCGTAGAGGTATGGGAATGGTACAGTAATAGGACCTACAGGGGTTAGATCGTAGAACATGGGAATGGTACAGTAATAGGACCTATAGGGTTAGATCGTAGAACATGGGAATGGTACAGTAATAGGACCTATAGGGTTAGATCGTAGAACATGGGAATGGTACAGTAATAGGACCTATAGGTTAGATCGTAGAACATGGGAATGGTACAGTAATAGGACCTACAGGGTTAGATCGTAGAACATGGGAATGGGTACAGTAATAGGACCTATAGGGTTAGATCGTGAGAACATGGGAATGGTACAGTAATAGGACCTATAGGGGTTAGATCGTAGAACATGGGAATGGTACAGTAATAGGGACCGAGTAGGGTTAGATCGTAGGAACATGGGAAATGTAGATACAGTAATAGGACATATAGGGTTAGATCGTAGAACATGGGAATGGTACAGTAATAAGGACCCTACAGAGTTAGATCGTAGAACATGGGAATGGTACAGTAATAGGACCTAGGGTTGATCGTAGAACATGGAAATGGTACAGTAATAGGACCTACAGGGTTAGATCAGAGAACATGGGAATGGTACAGTAATAGGACCTACAGGGTTAGATCGTAGAACATGGGAATGGTACAGTAATAGGACCTTATGGGTTAGATCAGAGAACATGGAAATGGTACAGTAATAGGACCTATAGGGTTAGATCAGAGAACATGGGAATGGTAACAGTAATAGGACCTACAGGGTTAGATCGTAGAACATGGGAATGGTACAGTAATAGGACCTATAGGGTTAGATCAGGGAACATGGGAATGGTACAGTAATAGGACCTATAGGGTTAGATCGTGAGAACATGGAATGGTACAGTAATAGGACCTATAGGGTTAGATCGATAGAACATGGAGAATGGTACAGTAAGAGAGGACCTACAGGGTTAGATCGTAGAACATGGGAATGGTACAGTAATAGGACCTACAGGGTTAGATCGTAGAACATGGGAATGGTACAGTAATAGGGACCTATAGGGTTAGATCGTAGAACATGGGAATGGTACAGTAATAGGACCTAAGGGTTAGATCGTAGAACATGGGGAATGGTACAGTAATAGGACCTATAGGGTTAGATCGTAGAACATGGGAAGGTACAGTAATAGGACCTATAGGGGTTAGATCGTAGAACATGGGAAGTGGTACAGTAATAGGACCTATAGGGTTAGATCGTAGAACATGGGAATGGTACAGTAATAGGACCTATAGGGTTAGATCGTAGAACATGGGAATGGTACAGGTAATAGGACCTATAGGGTTAGATCGTAGAACATGGGAATGGTACAGTAATAGGACCTATAGGGTTAGATCGTAGAACATGGGAATGGTACAGTAATAGGACCTATAGGGTTAGATCGTAGAACATGGGAAATGGTACAAGGTAATAGGGACCTATAGGGTTGGGATCGTAGAACATGGGAATGGTACAGTAATAGGAAATACAGGGTTAGATCGTAGAACATGGGAATGGTACAGTAATAGGACCTATAGGGTTAGATCGTAGAACATGGGAATGGTACAGTAATAGGACCTATAGGGTTAGATCGTAGAACATGGGAATGGTACAATGTAATAGGACCTAAGGGTTAGATCGTAGAACACATGGGAATGGTACAGTAATAGGACCAGTAACAGGGTTAGATCGTGAGAACATGGGAATGGTACAGTAATAGGAAAAGGTTAGATCGTAGAACATGGGAATGGTACAGTAATAGGACCATAGGGTTAGATCGGAGAACATGGGAATGGTACAGTAATAGGGACCTACAGGGTTAGATCGTGAGAACATGGGAATTGGTACAGTAATAGGACCTACAGGGTTAGATCGTAGAACATGGGAATGGTACAGTAATAGGACCTACAGGGTTGGGATCGTAGAACATGGGAATGGTACAGTAATAGGACCTATAGGGTTAGATCGTAGAACATGGGAATGGTACAGTAATAGGACCTATAGGGTTAGATCGTAGAACATGGGAATGGTACAGTAATAGGACCTACAGGGTTAGATGCGTGAGAACATGGGAATGGTACAGTAATAGGACCTACAGGGTTAGATCGTAGAACATGGGAATGGTACAGTAATAGGACCTATAGGTTAGATCGTAGAACATGGGAATGGTACAGTAATAGGACCTAAGGGTTAGATCGTAGAACATGGGAATGGTACAGTAATAGGACCTATAGGTTAGATCGTAGAACATGGGAATGGTACAAGTAATAGGACCTATAGGGTTAGATCGTAGAACATGGGAATGGTACAGTAATAGGACCTACAGGGTTAGATCGTAGAACATGGGAATGGTACAGTAATAGATCCCATAGGGTTAGATCGTAGAACATGGGAAATGGTACAGTAATAGGACCTATAGGGATTAGATCAGTAGAACATGGGAATGGTACAGTAATCCAGGACCTATAGGGTTAGATCGTAGAACATGGGAATGCGTACAGTAATAGGACCTATAGGGTTAGATCGTAGAACATGGGAATGGCACAGTAATAGGACCTATAGGGTTAGATCGTAGAACATGGGAATGGTACAGTAATAGGACATCAGAGGGTTAGATCAGTAGAACATGGGAATGGTACAGTAATAGGACCTATAGGGTTAGATCGTAGAACATGGGAATGGTACAGTAATAGGACCTACAGGGTTAGATCGTAGAACATGGGAATGGTACAGTAATAGGACCTATAGGGTTAGATCGTAGAACATGGGAATGGTACAGTAATAGGACCTACAGGGTTAGATCGTAGAACATGGGAATGGTACAGTAATAGGACCTACAGGGTTAGATCGTAGAACATGGGAATGGTACAGTAATAGGACCTATAGGGTTAGATCGTAGAACATGGGAAAGGTACAGTAATAGGACCTATAGGGTTAGATCGTAGAACATGGGAATGGTACAGTATAGGACCTACAGGGTTAGATCGTAGAACATGGGAATGGTACAGTAATAGGACCTATAGGGTTAGATCGTAGAACATGGGAATGGTACAGTAATAGGACCTATAGGGTTAGATCGTAGAACATGGGAATGGTACAGTAATAGGACCTATAGGGTTAGATCGTAGAACATGGGAATGGTACAGTAATAGGACCTACTGGGTTAGATCGTGAGAACATGGGAATGGTACAGTAATAGGACCTATAGGGTTAGATCGTAGAGGAACATGGGAATGGTAGCAGTAATAGGACCTACAGGGTTAGATCAGAGAACATGGGAATGGTAGACAGTAATAGGACCTATAGGGTTAGATCGTAGAACATGGGAATGGTACAGTAATAGGACCTATAGGGTTAGATCGTAGAACATGGGAATGGTGACAGTAATAGGACCTACAGGGTTAGGGATGCGTAGAACATGGGAATGGTACAGTAATAGGACCTATAGGGTTAGATCGTAGAATATGGGAATGGTGCAGTAATAGGACCACAAGGGTTAGATCGTAGAACATGGGAATGGTACAGTAATAGGACCTACACGGTTAGATCGTAGAACATGGGAATGGTACAGTAATAGGACCTACAGGGTTGAGATCGTAGAACATGGGAAAATGGTACAGTAATAGGACCTATAGGGTTAGATCGTAGAACATGGAATGGTACAGTAATAGGACCTACAGGTTAGATCGTAGAACATGGAATGGTACAGTAATAGGACCTATAGGGTTAGATCGTAGAACATGGGAATGGTACAGTAATAGGACCTATAGGGGTTAGATCGTAGAACATGGGAATGGTACAGTAATAGGACCTACAGGGTTAGATCGTAGAACATGGGAATGGTACAGTAATAGGACCTATAGGGTTAGATCGTAGAACATGGGAATGAGTACAGTAATAGGACCTACAGGGTTAGATCGGTAGAACATGGGAATGGTACAGTAATAGGACCTATAGGGTTAGATCGTAGAACATGGGAATGGTACAGAATAGGACCTATAGGGTTAGATCAGAGAACATGGGAATGGTAGCAGTAATAGACCTACAGGGTTAGATCGTAGAACATGGGAATGGTACAGTAATAGGACCTAAGGGTTAGATCGTAGAACATGGGAATGGTAAAGTAATAGGACCTACAGGGTTAGATCGTAGAACACTGGGAATGGTACAGTAATAGGACCTACAGGGTTAGATCGTAGAACATGGGAATGGTACAGTAATAGGACCTACAGGGTTAGATCAGAGAACATGGGAATGGTACAGTAATAGGACCTATAGGGTTAGATCGTAGAACATGGGAATGGTACAGTAATAGGACCTACAGGGTTAGATCGTAGAACATGGGAATGGTACAGTAATAGGACCTACAGGGTTAGATCGTAGAACATGGGAATGGTACAGTAATAGGACCTATAGGGTTAGATCGTAGAACATGGGAATGGTACAGTAATAGGACCTACAGGGTTAGATCGTAGAACATGGGAATGGTACAGTAATAGGACCTATAGGGTTAGATCAGAGAACATGGGAATGGTACAGTAATAGGACCTATAGGGTTAGATCGTAGAACATGGGAATGGTACAGTAATAGGACCTACAGGGTTAGATCGTAGAACATGGGAATGGTAGAGTAATAGGACCTATAGGGTTAGATCGTAGAACATGGGAATGGTACAGTGAATAGGACCTACAGGGTTAGATCGTAGAACATGGGAATGGTACAGTAATAGGACCTACAGGGTTAGATCGTAGAACATGGGAATGGTACAGTAATAGGACCTACAGGGTTAGATCGTAGAACATGGGAATGGTACAGTAATAGGACCTACAGGGTTAGATCGTAGAACATGGGAATGGTACAGTAATAGGACCTACAGGGTTAGATCGTAGAACATGGGAATGGTACAGTAATAGGACCTACAGGGTTAGGATCGTAGAACATGGGAATGGTACAGTAATAGGACCTACAGGGTTAGATCGTAGAACATGGGAATGGTACAGTAATAGGACCTATAGGGTTAGATCGTGGAGAACATGGGAATGGTACAGTAATAGGACCTATAGGGTTAGATCGTGAGAACATGGGAATGGTACAGTAACAGGGACCTACAGGGTTAGATCGTAGAACATGGGAATGGTACAGTAATAGGACCTATAGGGTTAGATCGTAGAACATGGGAATGGTACAGTAATAGGACCTATAGGGTTAGATCGTAGAACATGGGAATGGTACAGTAATAGGACCTACAGGGTTAGATCGTAGAACATGGGAATGGTACAGTAATAGGACCTACAGGGTTAGATCGTAGAACATGGGAATGGTACAGTAATAGGACCTACAGGGTTAGATCGTAGAACATGGGAATGGTACAGTAATAGGACCTATAGGGTTAGATCGTAGAACATGGGAATGGTACAGTAATAGGACCTACAGGGTTAGATCGTAGAACATGGGGAATGGTACAGTAATAGGACCTACAGGGTTAGATCGTAGAACATGGGAATGGTACAGTAATAGGACCTACAGGGTTAGATCGTAGAACATGGGAATGGTACAGTAATAGGACCTAGTAGGGTTAGATCGTAGAACATGGGAATGGTACAGTAATAGGACCTACAGGGTTAGATCGTAGAACATGGGAATGGTACAGTAATAGGACCTACAGGGTTAGATCGTAGAACATGGGAATGGTACAGTAATAGGGACCTATAGGGTTAGATCGTAGAACATGGGAATGGTACAGTAATAGGACCTACAGGGTTAGATCGTGAGAACATGGGAATGGTACAGTAATAGGACCTAGGGTTAGATCGTGAGAACATGGGAATGGTACAGTAATAGGACCTACAGGGTTAGATCGTAGAACATGGGAATGGTACAGTAATAGGACCTATAGGGTTAGATCGTAGAACATGGGAATGGTACAGTAATAGGACCTATAGGGTTAGATCGTAGAACATGGGAATGGTACAGTAATAGGACCTACAGGGTTAGATCGTAGAACATGGGAATGGTACAGTAATAGGACCTATAGGGTTAGATTCGTAGAACATGGGAATGGTACAGTAATAGGACCTACAGGGTTAGATCGTAGAACATGGGAATGGTACAGTAATAGGACCTATAGGGTTAGATCGTAGAACATGGGAATGGTACAGTAATAGGACCTACAGGGTTAGATCGTGAGAACATGGGAATGGTACAGTAATAGGACCTATAGGGTTAGATCGTAGAACATGGGAATGGTACAGTAATAGAGACCTACAGGGTTAGATCGTAGAACATGGGAATGGTACAGTAATAGGACCTACAGGGTTAGATCGTAGAACATGGGAATGGTACAGTAATAGGACCTATAGGGTTAGATCGTAGAACATGGGAATGGTACAGTAATAGGACCTACAGGGTTAGATCGTAGAACATGGGAATGGTACAGTAATAGGACCTATAGGGTTAGATCGTAGAACATGGGAATGGTACAGTAATAGGACCTAAGGGTTAGATCGTAGAACATGGGAATGGTACAGTAATAGGACCTACAGGGTTAGATCGTGAGAACATGGGAATGGTACAGTAATAGGACCTATAGGGTTAGATCGTAGAACATGGGAATGGTACAGTAATAGGACCTATAGGGTTAGATCGTAGAACATGGGAATGGTACAGTAATAGGACCTACAGGGTTAGATCGTAGAACATGGGAATGGTACAGTAATAGGACCTATAGGGTTAGATCGTGAGAACATGGGAATGGTACAGTAATAGGACCTAGGGTTAGATGTAGAACATGGGAATGGTAAGTAATAGGACCTATAGGGTAGATGGAGAACATGGGAATGAAAACAGTAATAGGACAAGAGATAGAACATGGGAAGGTAAGTAATAGGACACAGGGGTTAGATCGTAGAACATGGGAATGGTACAGTAATAGGACCTACAGGGTTAGATCGTGAGAACATGGGAATGGAGTACAGTAATAGGACTAATAGGGTTAGATCGTAGAACATGAATGGTACAGTAATAGGACCTACAGGGTTAGATCGTAGAACATGGGAATGGTACAGTAATAGGACCTATAGGGTTGAGATCGTGAGAACATGGGAATGGTACAGTAATAGGACCTAAGGGGGTTAGATCGTAGAACATGGGAATGGTACAGTAATAGGACCTAAGGGTTAGATCGTAGAACATGGGAATGGTACAGTAATAGGACCTACAGGGTTAGATCGTAGAACATGGGAATGGTACAGTAATAGGACCTACAGGGTTAGATCGTAGAACATGGGAATGGACAGTAATAGGACCTAGGGTTAGATCGTAGAACATGGGAATGGTACAGTAATAGGACCTAAGGGTTAGATCGTAGAACATGGGAATGGTACAGTAATAGGACCTACAGGGTTAGATCGTAGAACATGGGAATGGTACAGTAATAGGACCTATAGGTTGATCGTAGAACATGGGAATGGTACAGTAATAGGACCTACAGGGTTAGATCGGTAGAACATGGAATGGTACAGTAATAGGACCTATAGGGTTAGATCGTAGAACATGGGAATGGTACAGTAATAGGACCTACAGGGTTAGATCGTGAGAACATGGGAATGGTACAGTAATAGGACCTACAGGGTTAGATCGTAGAACATGGGAATGGTACAGTAATAGGACCATAGGGTTAGATCGTAGAACATGGGAATGGTACAGTAATAGGACCTACAGGGTTAGATCGTGAGAACATGGGAATGGTACAGTAATAGGACCTATAGGGTTAGATCGTAGAACATGGGAATGGATATAGTAATAGGAAAGGAGATAAGAACATGGGAATGGTACAGTAATAGGATATAGGGTTAGAACCCGTGAGAACATGGGAATGGTACAGTAATAGGACTACAGTAGATAAGAACATGGGAATGGAAACAATAGGAACAGTAGATGTAGAACATGGGAATGGTAAAGGAATAGGGAGATCGAGAACATGGGAATGGAGAATAGGATAAAGATTGTAGAACATGGGAAGAAGGACTAGTAGGGTGAGATCGGAGAACATGGGAATGGTAAGTAATAGGACTATAGGTTAGATCAGAGAACATGGGAATGGTAAGTAATAGGACTAAGGGTTAGATGAGAACATGGGAAATGGTACAGTAATAGGACCTATAGGGTTAGATCGAGAAATGGGAATGGTACAGTAATAGGACTATAGGGTTAGATCGTGAGAAATGGGAATGGTACAGTGAATAGGACCTATAGGGTTAGATCGTGAGAACATGGGAATGGTATAGTAATAGGACCTATAGGGTTAGATCGTAGAACATGGGAATGGTACAGTAATAGGACCTATAGGGTTAGATCGCATAGAACATGGGAATGCTGTACAGTAATAGGACCTAAGGTTAGATCGTAGAACATGGGAATGGTACAGTAATAGGACCTACAGGGTTAGATCGTAGAACATGGGAATGGTACAGTAATAGGACCTACAGGGTTAGATCGTAGAACATGGGAATGGTACAGTAATAGACAAGGGACCTACAGGGTTAGATCGTAGAACATGGGAATGGTACAGTAATAGGACCTATAGGGTTAGATCGTAGAACATGGGAATGGTACAGTAATAGGACCTACAGGGTTAGATCGTAGAACATGGGAATGGTACAGTAATAGGACCTACAGGGTTAGATCGTAAAACATTGGAATGGTACAGTAATAGGACCTATAGGGTTAGATCGTAGAACATTGGAATGGTACAGTAATAGGACCTACAGGGTTAGATCGTAGAACATGTGAATGATACAGTAATAGGACCTATAGGGTTAGATCGTAGAACATGGGAATGGTACAGTAATAGGACCTATAGGGTTAGATCGTAGAACATGGAATGGTACAGTAATAGGGACCTACAGGGTTAGATCGTAGAACATGGGAATGGTACAGTAATAGGACCTACAGGGTTAGATCGTGAGAACATGGGAATGGTACAGTAATAGGACCTACAGAGGTTAGATCGGAGAACATGGGAATGGTACAGTAATAGGACCTATAGGGTTAGACTCGTAGAACATGGGAATGGTACAGTAATAGGACCTACAGGGTTAGATCGTAGAACATGGGAATGGTACAGTAATAGGACCTACAGGGTTAGATCGTAGAACATTGGAATGGTAGCAGTAATAGGACCTATAGGGTTAGATCGTAGAACATTGGAATGGTACAGTAATAGGGACCTACAGGGGTTAGATCGTAGAACATGGGAATGATACAGTAATAGGACCTATAGGGTTAGATCGTAGAACATGGGAATGGTACAGTAAAGGACCTAGGGTTAGATCGTAGAACATGGGAATGGTACAGTAATAGGACCTACAGGGTTAGATCGTAGAACATGGGAATGGTACAGTAATAGGACCTACAGGGTTAGATCGTAGAACATGGGAATGGTACAGTAATAGGACCTACAGGGTTAGATCGTAGACCATGGAAATGGTACAGTAATAGGACCTATAGGGTTAGATCGTAGAACATGGGAATGGTACAGTAATAGGACCTATAAGGTTAGATCGTAGAACATGGGAATGGTATAGTAATAGGACCTATAGGGTTAGATCGTAGAACATGGGAATGGTACAGCAATAGGACCTATAGGTTAGATCGTGGAGAACATGGGAATGGTACAGTAATAGGACCTACAGGGTTAGATCGTAGAACATGGGAATGGTACAGTAATAGGACCTACAGGGGTTAGATCGTGAGAACATGGGAATGGTACAGTAATAGGACCTACAGGGTTAGATCGTAGAACATGGGAATGGTACAGTAATAGGACCTACAGGGTTAGATCGTAGAACATGGGAATGGTACAGTAATAGGACCTATAGGGTTAGATCGTGGAGAACATGGGAATGGTACAGTAATAGGACCTACAGGGTTAGATCGTAGAACATGGGAATGGTACAGTAATAGGACCTACAGGGTTAGATCGGAGAACATTGGAATGGTACAGTAATAGGACCTATAGGGTTAGATCGTAGAACATTGGAATGGTACAGTAATAGGACCTACAGGGTTAGATCGTGAGAACATGGAATGATACAGTAATAGGACCTATAGGGTTAGATCAGTAGAACATGGGAATGGTACAGTAATAGGACCTATAGGGTTAGATCGTAGAACATGGGAATGGTACAGTAATAGGACCTACAGGGTTAGATCGTAGAACATGGGAATGGTACAGTAATAGGACCTACAGGGTTAGATCGTGAGAACATGGGAATGGTAGCAGTAATAGGACCTATAGGGTTAGATCGTAGAACATGGGAATGGTACAGTAATAGGACCTACAGGGTTAGATCGTAGAACATTGGAATGGTACAGTAATAGGACCTACAGGGTTAGATCGTAGAACATTGGAATGGTACAGTAATAGGACCTATAGGGTTAGATCGTAGAACATTGGAATGGTACTGTGACGATCCCGGCTGTCTGAGTCGGGTCCTGTCTGGTGACTAGTGTTCCTGCTCGTATTCTCCAGTTTCCCGAGGGTTCGGGAACGCTCCGGGGAGCGCTCTGGTTTTCCGCACCTGCATCCCATCAGCAATCTGCACACCTGGTCCTGATCATCACCCTTCTTAGGCTCTGGCCCAACATCCAGTTCCTGCCGGATCGTTAGCCATGAACAGTATGTTGTCAGCGTATCAGTCTCTGAGCCAGTAGTGCTTAGTTTTGTTGTTTTGCACCTTTTGACTTGCTGTGTACTGACCCTTTGTTCTGTCTGCAGTCTCTCACCCGAACCTTCACCCAACCTCTGCCTGATGGTCGGCGGCTGCCGAGCCAGTACCGGACCAACCACTGCACCTCAACAACCCATCCACGCCACCCGCTCTGTTCCCTGGATTATTCAGCTTCACTGGACTCTATTAATAAACACTCACCTTTGTCTCACGTACCGTGTCCTGGTCTGCTTTTCCTGGGTTCTGGGCTTAGTTAACCGTGACAGAACGATCCGGCCAGTAATGAACCCAGCGGGACCTGGACTCTGTTCGCCATGCTATTACCCAGCAGGGAGAAGATGTTGGGCCATCACAGCACGGTACTACAGGAGATCGCGTTGTCAGTTCGGGAACCTTTCACCGGTCTGACGGAGGTCCAGAACCGAACGCAAGTTCGGTGGAGGATCCACTACCGGTTTCACCCATCTCGCCTGCGCTTCTGAAGCGTGTCCATCCGTGAGCCCAAGGTTCCGACGCCGGATAAGTATGAGGGAGAGCTGGGAAGATGCCGTTCCTTCCTTATGCAGGTGGACTAAGTGTTCGATCTAAGCCCTACTATGACAGACAAGGCTAGGATAGCCTTTGTGATTGAGTTGCTGCGTGGTCGAGCGCTGGAGTGGGCTTCAGCCGTTTGGGAACGACAGGATCCCTGCATGGCTTCATACCAGGGGTTCACGGCCGAGATGAGGAAGCTCTTCGACCATTCCGTCCGAGGGAGGGGACGCAGCTAGGCGCCTGTTTTCGCTTCGCCAAGGAACTTCGCAGCGTGGCCGACTTCGTGATCGAGTTCGAAGACGTTGGCTGTGGAGAGTGGGTGGAACGAGGAGTCTCTGCAAGCGGCCTTTACCAGGGTCTGTCGGAGCAGCTCAAGGATGACGTTGATCTCCTATCCGGAGCCTAGTGACCTGGACAGCTTGGTAGCTTTGTCTATTCGGGTGGATAATCGAGTCCGAGAGCGAAGGAGGGAGAAGCAATGGGTTCCGGTCCAACCGATCAGCTTCTCAGGATCCAGTCGGGTCGCCAAACCGCGCGGCTCGCTAAAGTTGGGAGGACTTTTAGCCCGAGCCAGTTTCGCACCTCTCAATACCTCTGTCAGACCCCGTTTCCCGGCTACCCTTATGAACAGGAATCAGAGCTTAGCGATTAACGCTTATCGATTCAGGTGCCGACCGGAAGCTTTCTAGATGCCGAGTTGGTGGAACAGCTGGGGCTTTCCAAGGAGCAATTGCCGGAAGCCATTGAAGCTACCACTCTGAACGGCAGTAGTCTGGCACGTATCAACGCATGAGGACTGAACCGGTTAAGATGCGGTTGTCGGGGGAATCATTCTGAGATGATTTCATTCTTCATTCTGCGTCTTCCCATGTTCCTCTGGTCCTTGGATACCCCTGGCTGAAGGAACACAATCCCACGTTCGATTGGGTGACGGCAAGGTAACGAGTTGGAGCCTTGATTGTCATGCTAACTGTCTCAAGACTGCCTGCCCCCATTCGGTTCCCAGTCAGGTGATTGAGGCTAAACCCCCAGATTTGTCCCCTGGTTCCCGAGACATATCACGATTTGGGGAAGTTTTCAGTGAAGCAGAAGGCTCTGTCACTCCCTCCCCACCGACCATATGATTGTGCCATCAACCTGGTCCTGGAGCTGTCACCCCAACGTGGAAGGTTATACAGTAATCTTCCCGACCTGAACGTGAGGCGTGGAGACCCATCAAGGAGTCCCTAGCTGCTGGTCTCGTTCGTCCCTCGTCATCACCCCTGGGGGCAGGATTCTTCTTTGTGGGTAAGAAGGATGGCTCTCTTCGACTGTATTGATTATCGGGGGTTGAATGACATCACGGTCAAGAACAAGTATCCCCTGCCATTGATGAGTTCTGCCTTCGACCTTACAGGGTGCTACGGTGTTCACCAAGCTAGACCCTACGCAATGCGTATCACCTGGTCCGGATCGAGAGAGGGGGACGAGTGGTTGACGGGTTTCACACAACCGATGGTCGCCGAGTATCAGGTGATGCCGTTTGGACTGACCAATGCTCCAGCGGTATTCCAGAGTATGGTGAACCACGTCCTGAGAGATATGATCGGTCTCTTTGTGTTTGTTTACCTGGATGACATTCTGATCTTCTCGAAGGAACTTCCGACCACGTCCAGCATGTCCGGCAGGTTCTGCAGCGATTGTTGGAGAATCGCCTGTTTGTGAAGGCCGAGAAGTGCGAGTTTCACGCCACACGACATCCTTTCTCGGGTACATCATCTCCAGGGGAGAGATTAGGATGGACCAGGAGAAGGGTTAGAGCGGTTCTGGAATGGGCCCAGCCCGACGAGATTGCAGCTCCAGAGATTTTTGGGGTTTGCGAATTTCTACCGTAGATTCATCCGGGATTACAGCTGCTTGGCCGCTCCGTTAACTGCTTTGACTTCCAGCATCAGGACCTTCAAGTGGAATCCGGAGGCGGATCGAGAGCGTTCTGGATTTGAAGAGGCGATTCACCAACGCACCGATTCTCTCTCAACCGGACACGGCTCCGACAGTTCGTGGTTGAAGTGGACGCGTCTGATGTGGGAGTTGGCGCCATCCTGTCGAGCGATGCTCCACGGACAGTAAACTCCATCCCTGCGCCTACTACTCTCGTCGCCTTCGCCTGCGGAGAGGAATTACGATGTGGGTAACCGGAGCTTCTCGCGGTGAAACTTGCCTTGGAGGAGTGGCGCCACTGGTTGGAGGGGGCGGAGCAACTGCATTGTCTGACGGATACAAGAATCTTGCTACGTGCAATCGGCTAAACGTCTCAACTCCCGTCAGGCCAGGTGGGCGTTGTTTTCGGACGATCTCAGGTTTGCCCGACGCTCCGACCTGGATCTAAGAACGGCAAGGCGGGACGTCTTGTCCCGGATGTTCTCCAAGACGGAGGAGAGTGGGTCCAAGACCGAGACAATCCTCCCCGGAACTGCGTCGTGGGAGCAGTTATGTGGAAGATTGAGGAGGAGGTGCTGGCGGCTCCCGGACTCAGCCTTCCGGTCCCGGTAACGGTCCACCCGGTCGGTTGTTTGTGCCTGAGTCGTTCGCCCTGCTGTCCCTCAATGGTCCCACGCCAGCAAGATGGCTTGTCACCCTGGCGTGGCTCGGACTATGGCGTTTGCGCAGACGTTTTGGTGGCCTGCCATGGCCGAGGATACTCGGGTTTTTGTTGCTGCCTGTCCAGTGTGGCGGAGAATAAGAGACCAATCGCCCAGCTCTGGACTACTTCACCCCTTCCTATTCCCCGGCGACCATGGTCGATTTGGCCCTGGACTTCGTCACGGGGTTGCCCGCTTCTGAGGGGAACACGGTCGTTCTGACTATCGTGGACAGATTCAGCAAGTTCGCCCACTTTGTGCCAATTGCCAAGCTTCCCCTCTGCCTCGGAGACGTCGAGATCCTGGTTAGGGGAGGTTTTCAGGGTCCACGGTTTGCCCAGTGATATCGTTTCCGACCGTGGCCCTCAGTTTACCTCTGCTGTCTGGAAGTCCTTCTGTTTGGCCATTGGAGCTACGGTCAGTCTCACATCTGGTTTTCACCCCCAATCCAATGGTCAGGCGGAGAGAGCCAACCAGAAGATGGAATCAACGCTACGCTGTCTGGTCTCTTCCAACCCACCTCCTGGGTCTCCTCTCAGTTGCCGGGTTGAGTATGCCCACAATACTCTTCCTACATCTGCCACTGGGATGTCTCCCTTCCAGTGCCTGTATGGCTACTAACCTCCCCTGTTTCCTTCTCAGGAGAAGGAGCTCTCAGTGTGCCTTCTGTTCAGGCCCAATTCGCGCCACCGGACCTGGCATCGGGCCAGAAAGGCACTCCTTAGAGTTTCGGACCGTATCAGCTCCAGGCGATCGTCGCCGGATTCCCGCTCCCACCTATACCATCGGAGATAGGGTTTGGTTGGCCACACGGGATCTTCCGTTACGGACTGAGTCTAGGAGAGTTGTTACCGAAGTTCATTGGTCCGTTTGTGGTGAGAAGGTGATCAATCCAGTGGCAGTTCGACTCAAACTATCGAGGACGCTCAGAGTCCATCCCACCTTTCATGTCTCCTGCCTCAAAGCCTGTCTTCTCAGTCCTCTGTTGCCTCCTCCGCCTCCTCCTCCTCCTCCTCGGATGATCGGAGGTGGTCCTGCCACACGGTGCGCGCATCATGGATTCCAGACGGCGGGGCCGGGGTTTCAGTATCTCGGTGGACTGGGAGGGGGTATGGCCCTGAAGAGAGGAGTTGATTCGCGGCGACAGGTCCTAGACGCGACCTCATCAGTGACTTCTACCGCCTCCATCCTGGCGCTCCGGGAAGTCCGCCCGTGGTCGTCCGGAGGGGGGTACTGTGACGATCCCGGCTGTCTGAGTCGGGTCCTGTCTGGTGACTAGTGTTCCCTGCTCGTATTCTCCAGTTTCCCGAGGGTTCGGGAACGCCGGGAGCGCTCTGGTTTTCCGCACCTGCATCCCATCAGCAATCTGCACACCTGGTCCTGATCATCACCCTTCTTAGGCTCTGGCCCAACATCCAGTTCCTGCCGGATCGTTAGCCATGAACAGTATGTTGTCAGCGTATCAGTCTCTGAGCCAGTAGTGTTAGTTTTGTTGTTTTGCACCTTTTGACTTGCTGTGTACTGACCTCCGTTTTGTTCTGTCTGCAGTCTCTCACCCGGAACCTTCACCCAACCTCTGCCTGATGGTCGGGGCTTGCCGAGCCAGACGGACCAACCACTGCACCCTCAACAACCCATCCACGCCACCCGCTCTCTGTTCCCTGGATTATTCAGCTTCACTCGGACTCTATTAATAAACACTCACCTTTGTCTCACGTACCGTGTCCTGGTCTGCTTCTGGGTTCTGGCTTAGTTAACCGTGACAGGTACAGTAATAGGACCTACAGGGTTAGATCGTAGAACATGGGAATGATACAGTAATAGGACCTATAGGGTTAGATCGTAGAACATGGGAATGGTACAGTAATAGGACCTATAGGGTTAGATCGTAGAACATGGGAATGGTACAGTAATAGGACCTACAGGGTTAGATCGTAGAACATGGGAATGGTACAGTAATAGGGACCTACAGGGTTAGATCGTAGAACATGGGAATGGTACAGTAATAGGACCTACAGGGTTAGATCGTAGACCATGGGAATGGTACAGTAATAGGACCTATAGGGTTAGATCGTAGAACATGGGAATGGTACAGTAATAGGACCTATGGGTTAGATCGTAGAACATGGGAATGGTACAGTAATAGGACCTACAGGGTTAGATCGTAGAACATGGGAATGGTACAGTAATAGGGACCTACAGGGTTAGATCGTAGAACATGGGAATGGTACAGTAATAGGACCTATAGGGTTAGATCTAAGAACATGGGAATGGTACAGTAATAGGACCTACAGGGTTAGGATCGTAGAACATGGGAATGGTACAGTAATAGGACCTATAGGGTTAGATCGTAGAACATGGGAATGGTACAGTAATAGGACCTATAGGGTTAGATCGTAGAACATGGGAATGGTACAGTAATAGGACCTATAGGGGTTAGATCGTAGAACATGGGAATGGTACAGTAATAGGACCTATAGGGTTAGATCGTAGAACATGGGAATGGTACAGTAATAGGACCTATAGGGTTAGATCGTAGAACATGGGAATGGTACAGTAATAGGACCTACAGGGTTAGATCGTAGAACATGGGAATGGTACAGTAATAGGACCTACAGGGTTAGATCGTGAGAACATGGGAATGGTACAGTAATAGGACCTACAGGGTTAGATCGTAGACCATGGGAATGGTACAGTAATAGGACCTATAGGGTTAGATCGTAGAACATGGGAATGGTACAGTAATAGGACCCATAGGGTTAGATCGTAAGAACATGGGAATGGTACAGTAATAGGACCTACAGGGTTAGATCGTAGAACATGGGAATGGTACAGTAATAGGACCTACAGGGTTAGATCGTAGAACATGGGAATGGTACAGTAATAGGACCTATAGGGTTAGATCGTAGAACATGGGAATGGTACAGTAATAGGACCTACAGGGTTAGATCGTAGAACATGGGAATGGTACAGTAATAGGACCTATAGGGTTAGATCGTGAGAACATGGGAATGGTACAGTAATAGGACCTATAGGGTTAGATCGTAGAACATGGAATGGTGACGGTAATAGGACCTATAGGGTTAGATCGTAGAACATGGGAATGGTACAGTAATAGGACCTATATGGTTAGATCGTAGAACATGGGAATGGTACAGTAATAGGACCTATAGGGTTAGATCGTAGAACATGGGAATGGTACAGTAATAGGACCTATAGGGGTTAGATCGTAGAACATGGGAATGGTACAGTAATAGGACCTATAGGGTTAGATCGTAGAACATTGGAATGATACAGTAATAGGACCTATAGGGTTAGATCGTAGAACATGGGAATGGTACAGTAATAGGACCTATAGGGTTAGATCGTAGAACATGGGAATGGTACAGTAATAGGACCTACAGGGTTAGATCGTAGAACATTGGAATGGTACAGTAATAGGACCTATAGGGTTAGATCGTAGAACATTGGAATGGTACAGTAATAGGACCTACAGGGTTAGATCGTAGGACATGGGAATGATACAGTAATAGGACCTATAGGGTTAGATCGTAGAACATGGGAATGGTACAGTAATAGGACCTATAGGGTTAGATCGTAGAACATGGGAATGGTACAGTAATAGGACCTACAGGGTTAGATCGTAGAACATGGGAATGGTACAGTAATAGGACCTACAGGGTTAGATCGTAGAACATGGGAATGGTACAGTAATAGGACCTACAGGGTTAGATCGGAGACCATGGGAATGGTACAGTAATAGGACCTATAGGGGTTAGATCGTGAGAACATGGGAATGGTACAGTAATAGGACCTATAGGGTTAGATCGTAGAACATGGGAATGGTACAGTAATAGGACCTACAGGGGTTAGATCGTAGAACATGGGAATGGTACAGTAATAGGACCTGCAGGGTTAGATCGTAGAACATGGGAATGGTACAGTAATAGGACCTACAGGGTTAGATCGTAAGAACATGGGAATGGTACAGTAATAGGACCTACAGGGGTTAGATCGTAGAACATGGGAATGGTACAGTAATAGGACCTATAGGGTTAGATCGTAGAATATGGGAATGGTACAGTAATAGGACCTACAGGGGTTAGATCGTGAGAACATGGGAATGGTACAGTAATAGGACCTATAGGGTTAGATCGTAGAACATGGGAATGGTACAGTAATAGGACCTATAGGTTAGATCGTGAGAACATGGGAATGGTACAGTAATAGGACCTATAGGGTTAGATCGTAGAACATGGGAATGGTACAGTAATAGGACCTATAGGGTTAGATCGTAGAACATGGGAATGGTACAGTAATAGGACCTATAGGGTTAGATCGAGAGAACATGGGAATGGTACAGTAATAGGACCTATAGGGGTTAGATCGTAGAACATGGAATGGTACAGTAATAGACCTATAGGGTTAGATCGTAGAACATTGGAATGATACAGTAATAGGACCTATAGGGTTAGATCGTGAGAACATGGGAATGGTACAGTAATAGGAACCCATAGGGTTAGATCGTAGAACATGGGAATGGTACAGTAATAGGACCTACAGGGTTAGATCCGTAGAACATTGGAATGGTACAGTAATAGGACCTATAGGGTTAGATCGTAGAACATGGGAATGGTACAGTAATAGGACCTACAGGGTTAGATCGTAGAACATGGGAATGATACAGTAATAGGACCTATAGGGTTAGATCGTAGAACATGGGAATGGTACAGTAATAGGACCTATAGGGTTAGATCGTAGAACATGGGAATGGTACAGTAATAGGACCTACAGGGTTAGATCGTAGAACATGGGAATGGTACAGTAATAGGACCTACAGGGTTAGATCCGTAGAACATGGGAATGGTACAGTAATAGGACCTACAGGGTTAGATCGTGAGACCATGGGAATGGTACAGTAATAGGACCTATAGGGTTAGATCGTAGAACATAGGAATGGTACAGTAATAGGACCTATAGGGTTAGATCGTAGAACATGGGAATGGTACAGTAATAGGACCTACAGGGTTAGATCAGTAGAACATGGGAATGGTACAGTAATAGGACCTGACAGGGTTAGATCGTAGAACATGGGAATGGTAAGCAGTAATAGGACCTATAGGGTTAGATCGGAGAACATGGAAATGGTACAGTAATAGGACCTACAGGGTTAGATCGTAGAACATGGGAATGGTACAGTAATAGGACCTATAGGGTTAGATCGTAGAACATGGGAATGGTACAGTAATAGGACCTATAGGGGTTAGATCGTGAGAACATGGGAATGGTACAGTAATAGGACCTACAGGGTTAGATCGTAGAACATGGGAATGGTACAGTAATAGGACCTATAGGGTTAGATCGTAGAACATGGGAATGGTACAGTAATAGGACCTATAGGGTTAGATCGGAGAACATGGGAATGGTACAGTAATAGGACCCATAGGGTTAGATCGTAGAACATGGGAATGGTACAGTAATAGGACCTACAGGGTTAGATCGTAGAACATGGGAATGGTACAGTAATAGGACCTATAGGGTTAGATCGTAGAACATGGGAATGGTACAGTAATAGGACCTATAGGGTTAGATCGTAGAACATGGGAATGGTACAGTAATAGGACCTATAGGGTTAGATCGTAGAACATGGGAATGGTACAGTAATAGGACCTCTAGGGTTAGATCGTAGAACATGGGAATGGTACAGTAATAGGACCTACAGGGTTTGATCGTAGAACATTGGAATGGTACAGTAATAGGACCTATAGGGTTAGATCGTAGAACATGGGAATGGTACAGTAATAGGACCTATAGGGTTAGATCGTAGAACATGGGAATGGTACAGTAATAGGACCTACAGGGTTAGATCGTGAGAACATGGGAATGGTATAGCAATAGGACCTATAGGGTTAGATCGTAGAACATGGGCCAATGGTACCGTAATAGGACTCTACAGGTTAGATCGTAGAACATGGAATGGTACAGTAATAGGACCTATAGGGTTAGATCGTAGAACATGGGAATGGTACAGTAATAGGACCTACAGGGTTAGATCGTAGAACATGGGAATGGTACAGTAATAGGACCTACAGGGTTAGATCGTAGAACATGGGAATGGTACAGCAATAGGACCTAGGGTTAGATCGTGAGAACATGGAATGGTACAGTAAAAGGACCACAGGGTTAGATCGAAGAACATGGGAATGGTCAAAGTAAATAGGACCTACAGGGTTAGATCGTAGAACATACTGGACATGAGTGATAGCAATAGGCGACCCCTACAGGAGGTTAGATCGTGAGAACATTGGAATGGTAAGGTAATAGGACTACAGGTTAGATCGTAGAACATTGGAATGGTACAGTAATAGGACCTACAGGGTTAGATCGTAGAACATGGGAATGGTACAGTAATAGGACCTATATGTGATATGCAACACGCCCTATACTAGAAGGCAGTAGGCTACACAAACCACATCAAAGCCATTAGATGCGTCCAAAATGGCACCCTAACTCTCTGTATAGTGCAGTCATTTTTAGTGCACTACATAAGGAATAGGGGGCAATTTGGGATGCAACCATTGTCAATACAGATCCAAGTATGTAACTTAGTTCATTGCATGGAAGTATAAAAAGGGTCTGTTTTTACACTTTCCATTTAAAGACGGGTTGTTTTATCTCATTTATTCATCACCTCACTATTTATCACACAATGTGCCTGCCTGCCTGAACTAACTGTGGGCGGAGAGAGAAACTCACTGTGAAGTAGCTCTCTGCTGCAGATAGATGTTAGGAAGGAGTGGGCTATGGACCACCTGAGAACACACACACACCTACTCTTCCACACAGATATATGTCCTTTCTAAATTAGATTGCAGCCAGGATTCAGACAGGCCTGATTAACTGGCCCAGGATTGAAAAGTCAACTTATTGTAAATCATTAGCACAATGCTCTGTTGTCTCCTCTCCTGGTTGGCAGAGAGAGAGAGAGAGAGAGAGAGAGAGAGAGAGAGAGAGAGAGAGAGAGAGAGAGAGAGAGAGAGAGAGAGAGAGAGAGAGAGAGAGAGAGAGAGAGAGAGAGAGAGAGAGAGAGAGAGAGAGAGAGAGAGACTCCATCTGCAGGGGGAGGGCCCAGAGAGAACCCACCTGGGAAAGTACAAGACAACATACACACACGCGCAAATACACACACATACATAGTCGGGCACACACCCCCCCCACCACCCGCACGTACACCTGCCCGCTCCCACACACACATGACTGCCCACACACCCCCACCACACACACATAGCCACAGTACAATGCAGATGATCAGGTTGTTCCGGTATGACCAGTTTCCTTTTAGTATTCCAAACTAGGCCAAGACTACAACAGTTTGGGTAAGAGAAAGTAGTAGAGTAAACTGCCTTTTAACATGTTATTAATATGAAGTAGCCCATCTCTACAGTAGACCTTTTAACATGTTATTAATATGAAGTAACCCATCTCTACAGTAGACCTTTTAACATGTTATTAATATGAAGTAGCCCATCTCTACAGTAGACCTTTTAACATGTTATTAATATGAAGTAGCCCATCTCTACAGTAGACCTTTTAACATGTTATTAATATGAAGTAGCCCATCTCTACAGCAGACCTTTTAACATGTTATTAATATGAAGTAGCCCATCTCTACAGTAGACCTTTTAACATGTTATTAATATGAAGTAGCCCATCTCTACAGTAGACCTTTTAACATGTTATTAATATGAAGTAGCCCATCTCTACAGTAGACCTTTTAACATGTTATTAATATGAAGTAGCCCATCTCTACAGTAGACCTTTTAACATGTTATTAATATGAAGTAGCCCATCTCTACAGTAGACCTTTTAACATGTTATTAATATGAAGTAACCCATCTCTACAGTAGACCTTTTAACATGTTATTAATATGAAGTAGCCCATCTCTACAGTAGACCTTTTAACATGTTATTAATATGAAGTAGCCCATCTCTACAGTACACCTTTTAACATGTTATTAATATGAAGTAGCCCATCTCTACAGTAGACCTTTTAACATGTTATTAATATGAAGTAGCCCATCTCTACAGTAGACCTTTTAACATGTTATTAATATGAAGTAACCCATCTCTACAGTAGACCTTTTAACATGTTATTAATATGAAGTAGCCCATCTCTACAGTAGACCTTTTAACATGTTATTAATATGAAGTAGCCCATCTCTACAGTAGACCTTTTAACATGTTATTAATATGAAGTAGCCCATCTCTACAGTAGACCTTTTAACATGTTATTAATATGAAGTAGCCCATCTCTACAGTAGACCTTTTTAACATGTTATTAATATGAAGTAGCCCATCTCTACAGTAGACCTTTTAACATGTTATTAATATGAAGTAGCCCATCTCTACAGTAGACCTTTTAACATGTTATTAATATGAAGTAGCCCATCTCTACAGTAGACCTTTTAACATGTTATTAATATGAAGTAACCCATCTCTACAGTAGACATTTTAGCACGTTATTAATATGAAGTAACCCATCTCTACAGTAGACCTTTTAACATGTTATGTATATGAAGTAGCCCATCTCTACAGTAGACCTTTTAACATGTTATTCGTATGAAGTAGCTCTTATGCAGGAAAAGGTTGGAGACCACTTATCTAGATGATATGTCCTCGGGTCTTTGGTAGGTAAAGACATGAGCAGCCTAACACATTTCATCCAGTACCTCAGAATTATACTGTCAGAAGGAATGCCACTTTGGGACAGAGGGACTATCTTGTCAGAACAGGAGAAGTGTATTGTTTGGCCTTAGTGACATCAACAAAAGAGCTGTTAGGTTGACTGTTAATCCCCCTCAAAACACTGCTGCTGCAGGATTAGCTATGCTGCATGACTAAAGCCTTGCAAGACTCGAGCGACTGCGTGAACAGACACACCTGAACTATATACATACAGATGCACATACACACCTAAAGGAAATACCACTATATTTAGGTATTTGTTTCATTAGTCCACTATTGATACAATCCCAAAATGTTTTGCATGTCAGCAAACAAGTTTTTGGGATATAGAACTTTACAAATACAGAAATATCACAGTATTATGTGTTTTGCAGCATGATGCAGTGTGATGAAGTAATAATAATAATAATAATATGCCATTTAGCAGACGCTTTTATCCAAAGCGACTTACAGTCATGCGTGCATACATTTTTGTGTATGGGTGGTCCCGGGGATCGAACCCACTACCCTGGCGTTACAAGCGCCGTGCTCTACCAGCTGAACTACAGAGGACCATACTGCATCATGATGCGTTTTGCATGATGATGCAGTATGATACAGTATGATGCGTTTTGCAGTATGATGCAGTTAATCAAATCACATTTTGTTTGTCACATACACATGTTTAGCAGATGTTATAGCGGGTGTAGCGAAATGATGCGTTTTGCATTATGATGCATGACACTTTCTGTATTTTGAAAGTTCTATATCTTGAAAACTTGATTGCTGACATGCAAAACATTTTAGAATTGTATCAACAGTGGACTAATGAAACAAATACCCAAATATAGTTTTTGAGTGGTATTTCCTTTAACACACACACACACACACACACACACACACACACACACACACACACACACACACACACACACACACACACACACACACACACACACACACACACACACACACACACACACACACACACACACACACACACACACACACACACACATACACACAGGAACACACACACTGGAACACACACACACACACAACCCCCACACAGTGAGAGGCATTGCTAAAACAGATCACATTCAATGAGTTAGGAGCACTCTGCAAGTTAGACAGGACTTTACATAAAACATGAAAGCTAATCACTAGAGATACCACTCCCAGCTCACAGCTAACCACTAGAGATACCACTCCCAGCTAATCACTAGAGATACCACACCCAGCTCACAGCTAACCACTAGAGATACCACTCCCAGCTCACAGCTAATCCCTAGAGATACCACACCCAGCTCACAGCTAACCACTAGAGATACCAACCGCTCCCAGCTAATCACTAGAGATACCACACCCAGCTCACAGCTAACCCTTGAGATACCACACCCAGCTCACAGCTAACCCTAGAGATACCACACCCAGCTCACAGCTAACCCTTGAGATACCACACCCAGCTCACAGCTAACCCTTGAGATACCACTCCCAGCTCACAGCTAACCCTTGAGATACCACTCCCAGCTCACAGCTAACCACTAGAGATACCACTCCCAGCTAATCACTAGAGATACCACACCCAGCTCACAGCTAACCCTTGAGATACCACTCCCAGCTCACAGCTAACCACTAGAGATACCACTCCCAGCTCACAGCTAACCCTTGAGATACCACTCCCAGCTCACAGCTAACCCTTGAGATACCACTCCCAGCTCACAGCTAACCCTTGAGATACCACTCCCAGCTCACAGCTAACCCTTGAGATACCACTCCCAGCTCACAGCTAACCCTTGAGATACCACTCCCAGCTCACAGCTAACCCTTGAGATACCACTCCCAGCTCACAGCTAACCCTTGAGATACCACTCCCAGCTCACAGCTAACCCTTGAGATACCACTCCCAGCTCACAGCTAACCCTTGAGATACCACTCCCAGCTCACAGCTAACCCCTTGAGATACCACTCCCAGCTCACAGCTAACCCTTGAGATACCACTCCCAGCTCACAGCTAACCACTAGAGATACCACTCCCAGCTCACAGCTAACCCTTGAGATACCACTCCCAGCTCACAGCTAACCCTTGGGGCTTTGGTCAAAAGTAGTGTATTGTATTGGGAATAGAGTGCCATTTGGAACGCAGACCCGAATAATCAAACGTGTTAAGACCTCATCCCACTGGAGGACAGGCCAACATACTGATTGTCCAGCTGTGCTAGACTGGATGGTGTCATCGGCATATTGACTTAAGAAGAGCTTGCGGATTCATGGGAACCAATACAGGAGAGACTCAGGGCCCTAGTTATAGACTACAGTATTTCCTGGTGTGATCACATGACCATGACAAACTCAGGGCCCGAGTTATACCATGAGTCACGTCAGTGTAGAGGCATTATTATCCAGAATAAATAACGTACAGTCAAAATGCTCTGTGCCAATGAAATATTATCCTGTGTTTATCTAGCCTAACTACACATTTCCCCTCAACAGCCATTGGCTGCTGTAATGCTTGGACTGTGTGTCCTGTGTCAACATGTGAATAAGTAATGACAAGTATCTCTCCCTCTTGCTCTCTCCCTCTCTCTCCACCCCTCTCTCTCTCTCTCCCTCTTTCTATCATTCTCCATCCATCCCTCGCTCTCTCTCCATCCCTCACCCCTCTCTTTTTAAAAGCTTTATTTTAAGAATTCCCTGTGCTCTGGTGTTCTGCTGACGTGCAAAAGAGATAAAAGATGAATTCTTTTTAACAACATTTAAATGGATGTCCTGAACTTCAGTACATAGCCAATAGCTAGGTTTTTATCCAATTGGCAACAGATTTTCACGCGAATATTCTAAAATCTGCTGTGCGTGATGAAGTAGGACACATAAAAATATATTTTGCAGTTCAATTCCCATGTACCGAATACAAAATACAAGATAACTGGGTTTCCATTGTATTTACAACACTACTGATGGTTTTGTCACAAAACACGTTGCCTTATATAGCGAATGTGTCAACTCTGGTCTTGGCACGTGCGCTATAGGCAACAGCTCGCAGACACAGTGCGGGTAGGCTACAAACCTAACCTGCCTGAAACTAGACCCCTACATACTGGTCTTGATGAGACAGCCTGCTCTCATTGACTAGATGTATCATAGTCAATGTAAATCCGTGTGACTCAAATTAGTATGATATGTTACGTTTTGGTATGGTTACATAAGACAGAAGGTTACTTAAGGCAAAAACGAATATGGCACAAACGCCTAGCAACCCAAAGGTTGCGTGTTTGAATCTTATCACGGACAACTTTAGCATTTTAGCTAATTAGCAACTTTGCAACTACTTACTATTTTTTAGCTACTTTACAACTACTTAGCATGTTAGCTAACCATTCCCCTAACCCTTTAACCTAACTCCAAACCCTAACCCCTAACCTAGCTAACGTTAGCCACCTAGCTAACGTTAGCATTAGCCACCTAGCCACCTAGCTAACGTTAGCCACAACAAATTGGAATTCGTAACATATGATACGTTTTGCAAAGTCGTAACATATTGTATGAATTGCGATTTGTATTTTTTTGCACTGACTCTCTTGCACAGGCTCAATGTACACTCACTGGACTCTAACCTTACACTCACACATACTACACTGACACTCCAACACACACACACACACACTCACAAAACACACACAAACATATTGACACCACACACACACACACACACACACACACTTTTACACTCTTCCACACTCTTCACATACGCTGTTGCTACACTGTTTATTATCTGTCCTGATTGCCTAGTCACTTTTACCCCTACCTACATATTACTTAAATTACCTCAACTACCTCGTGTCCCTGCACATTGACTCAGTACTGGTACTCCTTGTATATAGCCTCATTATTGTTATTTTATTGTGTTACTATTTCCTTAAGCAAGCATTTCACAGTAAAGTCTACACCTGTTGTATTCGGCACGTGACAATAAAACATATCATACTAATAGGAGTGTGCGGGATTTACATTTACTATATTGGACGAGAAGAAGAAAAAAAAACTGTCAGGGGAGGTTTTCTTCTGTACTGTTCAACCAATCCAGTAAATGTGGAGGAGTTAAGATGGGCTGTGGCCCATAGAGATGGAAAGAGGCCTCATTGTCTCCGTGCCTTTATGACGTCTGTGACAGCATAGGCTCCATTTTGAAGTAGTACATTTTCTTCTTCACGATTGGCTGATCCCTCCTGATGACCCTGTTGGACATGACTCCAACAGGGTCAACTGGAGGGATCAGACAATGAAGTTGAAAGTCCCACCCAGTTGACTACATTAAAATGGTGGAAGCCTTCAGTGGCGCTGCCCATGGTAATACAGCAATTTGGCCACTAGAGGCCTCTATCATTCTCTATGGTGTAGCCTTGTTAATGTCCAAAAGTTGGAAGTGGCATCACAGGCTCTTTTCCATTTCCCCTGAAAACCGGAACATCCGGTTGTTGCTAGTAGTCTATCTACATGATGTGATTATTATGGATAAAAGCAAGATAATTTCTATTTGTCAAAAGGCACACATTTGCTGTATCCATCAGGTCTTTCGTGACATTTTTTATCGTTTGAAAAGGTTGGATGGAAACCTGATTTATATGGGTCAATTATTTATCCATGGGATGTAAGAAAGGGATATATTTTGGGTTTGGAAGTAAGTTTGTGAATGAAATTCAAGCCACGAATGGCATTTCATCACCCACATCATCGTCACCACCATCATCATCACCATCACCATCATCATCATAATCATCATTATCACTGCCATCATCATCATCGCCATCATCTTCACCATCATCATTACAATCATCACCATCATCCTCATCACCATAATCATCATCATTGCCGTCACCACAATCATCATCACCACCATCATCACCATCATACCATCACCACAATCATCATCCTCAGCACCATCATCACCACCACCATCATCACCATCACCACAATCATCATCCTCATCACCATCATCACCACCATCACCACCATCATCATCATCATCATCATCACCATCATCTTCATTATCATCATCATCACAGTCCTTCTCTTCTTGCCCCCCATCATCATTGTCATTTAACTGACATAAATAAGTTCTCAACAGTTCCCCAGAAAATGCATTAAATGTCAGAGGTTTGAGCCTGAAATATTGCAACGAGACCCTGTTATAATACGCAGTTAAAAGATGGTAATAGCAGATTTATAAATGTGTGAAATGTATCTATTACCACTAGAGGGAGTACATGATACATGATCGAGAGAGACAGCCCCAGCTCGGATTATTTTGAGGCGATATCATGACACTTTTCAATTCATTAGTCTGCTGATAGGCCTACTGCTTTCTGCCAGCATCTGTTTATATGGTACAGATACAATCTACATTATGGCTTAATAGTACACATCTTATATTCAGTTAAATCATCACCAATCACATTGTCACAGCCTGTATATGTGTAGGTCTACCTCCAAATATTACATGAGAAAAATAACTATTACCATTTTGATAAACTAAAGAAAGATAATGTATGTGAGTTGCTACTGTATGTATTTTACAGTATGAAGAATGGGGATATTGTCTACTGCGTGGTGATGGTTTGGATATGGGCTGACTAAGTGCTTCTACATCTGCGTTGCTTGTTGTTTGGGGTTTTAGGCTGGGTTTCTGTATAGCACTTTGTGACACCTGCTGATGTAAAAAGGGCTTTATAAATAAAATTTGATTGATTGATTGACTGACTGACTACGTACCTGTCCAGTTTTGTTTGTGTACAGCCGCAGATAATGATGTCATTCAAGTGGTGAAATCTCCGTCACCTACCAGTCAGCGGTTAAGGAATGAGACATGTAAACTGATACGAGTGACTGGCAAGTGCAGTTCCAAAACTTGCTCAGTTCGGACTTGGGAACGTTTGTTAGCCTACTTGCCTTTTGAAGCGTGTTTCCGCCAAAACAGGTAGGCTATGTACTGATATTGTGGACAAATATGTGAGTTGAATTTAAAACATTGCATTGAAATGCATATCTGTAAATCGACAACGACTTTTGTCAAGTGTGTGGATTTCTACTGCGTCAGCCGAAGCGCTAGACAGTTCCAGCGCGTGAACAATTTTGGCAATTTATTTACAGACGTTTCGTTTATAGAAATCTACCCTCTCCTGTCTGTAATTTTAACAAGCACGATAAGTTATTCATTACAGCGATTGTATGTTGATTTATTTTTCGATTGAGTGCACAGGTCTGTAGCTTGGTATTGCACTTCCGGTTACCTGAACAGTAGGCCTAACGCAGGTGACAATACACTTGTGCGCGAGCTACACAGCTCAAGAGAAGAAGCAACCGTAACCGTATTCGATGCGATGTTTACAAATGGAGAATATTATCACTAGACTGTATTTCATGTAATAACAATACATTATATAGTATAGAATGTTATACCTGGTAGATTTTTAAACGATCATACAAGGATAATCTTTATATAACATATGCTTTCCTTATCCTCCAGTCCAGAATGCTGTAATCATTCTGATGAATGAGAACACACAGCCACACCGAAGCAGAGCCCTGCACCCATTCTAAGATGGAGGAACTGGCTGTGTTGGACTTGTTGGAGTGCCCCCAGTGATTGGAGCGCCTGGACGTTTCAGCCAAGGTCCTGCCCAGCCAACACACCTTCTGGAAGCCCAGCCTGCAGCACCAGGAGACCTCCAGGCCCGGGTCCAAGATCGAGCTCCGCTGCCCGGAGTGTCGTACCCCGGTCCAGGCCAGGTCGGTGGAGGAGCTGCCCCCTAACCTCCTTCTGGTTCGGCTCCTGAAGGGGCTCAAGCAGGGGCCCATGGGGCCAGTGCGGGAATGGAACAGACCTTCTGCCCGATATATGATATCCTCTGCCGGGGAGAATGGTCTACCCAGGGGCAGGGAGGCCCAGCAGCAGCATCAGAAACAACAACAGAACCCACAGTCTGATCAGCAGCACAGAGAGAGGCAGCCTGGACAGAATGAGGTGAGTAGCCTGTGGTGCTGGGTGTTATTATGGATCTCTATGACTAGTGCAGAATGACAGCCCCAACAGCACCAACTGGCATTCTGTTACCAAACTTTGCATCTGCACTGTTCTTCAAGCAAATGTGTTTTTGTAAAATGTTCTGTGGACATTAATACAAGTTGTCCTTGTGCATAGAGTTGTATGGTTTGTTTAACTTTGCAATCATTGGTTTTTGTTTGAGATACGTTTTAAAGTGAAAAATAGTGCCCGTATAGTGCTCCTACAGTGGTTTGATCCATGCCGGGATAGTGCTCCTACAGTGGTTTGATCCATGCCGGGATAGTGCTCCTACAGTGGTTTGATCCATGCCGGGATAGTGCTCCTACAGTGGTTTGATCCATGCTGGGATAGTGCTCCTACAGTGGTTTGATCCATGCTGGGATAGTGCTCCTACAGTGGTTTGATCCATGCTGGGATAGTGCTCCTACAGTGGTTTGATCCATGCTGGGATAGTGCTCCTACAGTGGTTTGATCCATGCTGGGATAGTGCTCCTACAGTGGTTTGATCCATGCTGGGATAGTGCTCCTACAGTGGTTTGATCCATGCTGGGATAGTGCTCCTACAGTGGTTTGATCCATGCTGGGATAGTGCTCCTACAGTGATTTTATTTCTGATTTGATTTATGTGGTAAAGAGTCCAAGTATCTGTATCAGATACACATATATTATTAATTCATTTGATCTATTGTCTGGCTTGTCCAACATGAAATGTAGCACTGCAACATGTCCACTACTTTTAGGGTAGTTTGAGTACAGTACAATCTATTGCATTACATTATAGTAGGAGGCTCTTATCTGAGGAGGTCAATAGAAATCACAGTCAAGCTAAGTTTACTGATGGGTATCATAACTGTTGGAATGCTTATTCTTTCACCACTTTGTTGTGTACACCGCATGCTTAGTTGGAGGAGATCAGTACTGCTATTCTGAGACTCTTTTGTGAATACAGGTCCTGACTCCCGGTCCTAGTTTGTCAGTCTAGTCTGAGGCCCAAATGGCCCCCTATATTGTACAGTACTTTTGGGCCCTGTGCTAGACTAGCGTCCTGTCCAGGGGGTGTACGTCAAGCTGCCTCACGCTACAGAAACAGGAGTTAGGCTCCTGCTCCTATAAGCCATTCTGTCTCTCACAAGCCAAGGCTACTTACTTACTTTTGACCAGAACCCTATGGGGTAGTAGTGCACTATATAGGGAATAGGGTGCCATTTGGGAGGAAGACTAGATCTAGGTCAGAGACTCAGTCCTGTGTTACACCAGAGGGAGAAGACAAGGTGATTGTCTTGGCAACGAGACACAGTTTACGTCTGTGTTATGATGATTTGTGATACAAGATTCATTCATGTATGTGCAACTCATAAGCTGTATGTGGACAGGACAAGGACACACCATGTGTTAGTGGTGTCACGAGTGAGGAATAGAAGGTCAGTATGCCAAGATAGATTGTGGGCCACTGGTGCTAGTCTTAGGATGGGTGTGTGAGGGAATGGCCTGGCTAGGGTGCCACACGACACCAAGGAGGTGAATGATATAGTGGTAGATGAGTGACAATCAGTAATGTCCAACAAGACTCTACAGAACATCAGTAATGTCCAACAAGACTCTACAGAACATCAGTAATGTCCAACAAGACTCTACAGAACATCAGTAATGTCCAACAAGACTCTACAGAACATCAGTAATGTCCAACAAGACTCTACAGAACATCAGTAATGTCCAACAAGACTCTACAGAACATCAGTAATGTCCAACATGACTCTACAGAACATCAGTAATGTCCAACAAGACTCTACAGAACATCAGTAATGTCCAACAAGACTCTACAGAACATCAGTAATGTCCAACAAGACTCTACAGAACATCAGTAATGTCCAACAAGACTCTACAGAACATCAGTAATGTCCAACAAGACTGTACAGAACATAAGTAATGTCCAACAAGACTCTACAGAACATCAGTAATGTCCAACAAGACTCTACAGAACATCAGTAATGTCCAACAAGACTCTACAGAACATCAGTAATGTCCAACATGACTCTACAGAACATCAGTAATGTCCAACATGACTCTACAGAACATCAGTAATGTCCAACAAGACTCTACAGAACATCAGTAAGTCCAACAAGACTCTACAGAACATCAGTAATGTCCAACAAGACTCTACAGAACATCAGTAATGTCCAACAAGACTCTACAGAACATCAGTAATGTCCAACATGACTCTACAGAACATCAGTAATGTCCAACAAGACTCTACAGAACATCAGTAATGTCCAACAAGACTCTACAGAACATCAGTAATGTCCAACAAGACTCTACAGAACATCAGTAATGTCCAACAAGACTCTACAGAACATCAGTAATGTCCAATAAGACTCTACAGGACATCAGTAATGTCCAACAAGACTCCACAGAACATCAGGGCTAATCAGTTACATTACAGTCCTTGATGGCCACACACAGCACTGCTGGTTTTCTTTATTCCTCTGTAGTTAATAGACCAATGATTGTCATTGATTGGCCAGAGAGTTCAAACACCTCACTGTCCCAGATTCAGACCCTGATAGAAAGAATACATTCAGCTGTGCTGTGGCCCTCTAGCTAAGAACAGAATAGACCTGCTCTGCATTCACTGTACTTGGCAAATATACAGTAACATAAGCTCTGTATTTTCCCATCCTGTGTCCAGGTCATTGCCAGAGCCCTGTACAACCACAGAGGGAACGTCCCAGGAGTGATTGACATGGCGTCTGGTGACATCATCGTTCTGACACAGAAGGTGGATGAGAACTGGTATTATGGAGACACGAACAGCAGTAGTGGGCTGGTCGCTGCTAACATGATACAGATTATCCACCAGCAGCATCAGACTCCACCACAGTCTCCATCCCAATCTCAATCTCAGTCCCAACCCAAAACCCAACAGCAGGCTGAATCCCAACCCAAATCCCAACAGCAGGCTGAATCCCAACCCAAATCCCAACAGCAGGCTGAATCCCAACCCAAATCCCAACAGCAGGCTGAATCCCAACCCAAATCCCAACAGCAGGCTGAATCCCAACCCAAATCCCAACAGCAGGCTGAATCCCAACCCAAATCCCAATTCCAAAAACAGTCCCAATCCCAGACCCAGCCACATTTCCAGTCTCAGCCTTTAGCCCTCTGCAAAGCCCTGTACGACTTTGACTCCAAACAGATGGACGTGGAGAACTGCAAGGACTGCCTCACCTTCCACAAGGTACGTCTGCCAGTCTCTCTTTTCTCTGGAACTGTATATGCTACTACAATACATCACAAGTAATTCAAGCCTGGCCCTGGAGACCCACGGGCTGTTACTTGTGGTCCTCTGTAGCTCAATTGGTAGAGCACGGCGCTTGTAACGCCAGGGTAGTGGGTTCGATCCCCGGGACCACCCATACGTAAAAATGTATGCGCACATGACTGTAAGTCGCTTTAGATAAAAGCGTCTGCTAAATGGCATATTATTTTATTTATTATTTTATTTATTTTTACTCCAGCCAAGTTGATGTTGTTCTCCAGGTCTCCTCAAATTGACCCTAAAGATCTGTGTATCTGCACCTTGAAGGGAGCCCAAATTGAGCAAGTCCCTCATTATAAGTATTTGGATTGATGATAAACTGTCTTTTTAAAACACACATTGAAAAACTAACAAATTAAGATCGGTTTCCTCCTATAGAAATAAATCCTGCCTTACTTTTAAAAACAGGAGGAAGATTGTTCAAGCGTCGCTCCTCCCAGTACTTGACTATGGTGATATAATAATAATAATAATAATATAATATATAATCTACATGGATGCAGCAGCCTCTGTTTTAAAACCTTTAGATTCAGTCTATCACTCAGCCCTGCGTTTTATCACTGGAGACACTTTTTGTACAAATCATTGCCTTTTATATAGTTCTGTTGGCTGGGAGTCTCTGACTACCAGAAGGGCATAACATTGGCTGCTATTTGTATAGAAAGCAGTTCTCCAGAAACTCCCAAACTACCTCACCTCACTTCTTAATTGGAAATCCAGCCACCATCAGACTCGCTCTCAAGACTGGCTGGTTCTAGAGCAGGGGTCTCCAACCTTTTCTAGCATGAGAGCTACTAAAAAAAAAGACATGTTGCTAGCTACTCTTTTTAAAAATGTCATAGAGATTTCAAATAGGCACATTCTTCTCTAATCCTCTACCCTGCAACTCTTCCCCGGGTCCTTGGTCTACAAGAGATGTGTTTTCTGTCAATATAACTGGTCAAATAATGGTTAATAAACAACTCTAAGGCCTCATACAATTATCTTTCTTATTTTCCTGAATTCTGTTTTCTGTTTTATTTTTCCTGGTATTTATTTTTCCTTCAGTTTTTTACTCTCAATATTAAAATTATTCCCAGAGAAACAACGAAAATGGATGTTCTGAGTCCATGACAATGCTTAAATAGCATCAGAAGACCAATTTTGAGGTTTGGAAAAAACACATTTAGATTTTTTTGTGTGTAATTGCCTTTTAAATGTGCATTTAGGAAGAGAGGAATGTTTTGGTCTAGCTATGTTTCTGTTAGGCCTACTGCTGCAGCACATGCCATGGCAGAGTTTGCTAAACAATCGCCACCCAATTGATACAAATAATCATGATATCTTTCTGTCAGGTAAGTCTACATTGCAGTTAACATTTAATTGAGAAGGTTATTGGGGAACGTCTTTATGTCTACCGACAAGACGGTTATCATTAGCCTACTAGCATCGCTAACTAGCGACATACGGAGCGATAGACAAACGGGTCCACCAAAGACAGACAAGGGCGATATTACAATAATTTGGCAGATATTGTGTTAGGTTTGGCTTTTTAAACCATAAGTGGCTAACCAGGAGTGGGATGTCAATGTGGCTTTGATTGGATAGTAGCCGGGGGCTTTATGTTTATGACAGTTAAAGATGGAACAAATGAAAAGAAATGCATGTACTTTCAGAATTGCTTGGGGAGCTACTCATAGGTGGGCAGGTAGCTCATGATCTACCTGTTGGAGGCCCCTGCTCTAGAGGTTTCTCGGGTCTCCACAGAGTCTGGGAAGATTGCCTTTAGTTATTGTGCCATGGAATGACCTGCAGGCCACTCTGAGGCTTAACTCTCTGGTCTGGAAGGGTCAGTTTGGGACTTTGATGAGAAATGTAGTGAAGGAGAACTGCACTTGTTTTGATTGATGTGTAATTTTGTCTGTCACTTTTGAATTTGATTTGTTGTAATGTGTAATTGTACATTTATAGTGTTGTATTGAGACTGATCATGTTGATGTATTGTTCCCAGGGCACCCTTGTAAATGAGACCCTGGTCTCAAGGGATTTCCCCTGGTTAAAAAAAGGTTAAAAAACTCACACTGCATTAAGGAACACATTCTAGCAATGCTTCTTTGGAAAGCAGAAGGTCACAAAGAATTCGAAAACAAATCCAATTTTGATAAACTCCCATATCTATTGGGTGAAATACCACAGTATGCCATCACAGCATCAATATTTGTGACCTGTTGCCACAAGAAAAGGGCAACCAGTGAAGAACAAACACCACTGTAAATACCAACCATATTTAGGTTTATTTATTTTCCCTTTTGTACTTTAACTATTTGCTGCACATCGTTACAACACTGTATATATACAGTGAGGGGAAAAAAGTATTTGATCCACTGCTGATTTTGTACGTTTGCCCACTGACAAAGACATGATCAGTCTATCATTTTAATGGTAGGTTTATTTGAACAGTGAGAGACATAATAACAACAAAAAAATCTAGAAAAACGTATGTCAAAAATGTTATAAATTGATTTGCATTTTAATGAGGGAAGTAAGTATTTGACCCCTCTGCAAAACATGACTTAGTACTTGGTGGCAAAACCCTTGTTGGCAATCACAGAGGTCAGACGTTTCTTGTAGTTGGCCACCAGGTTTGCACACATCTCAGGAGAGATTTTGTTCCACTCCTCTTTGCAGATCTTCTCCAAGTCATTAAGGTTTCGAGGCTGACGTTTGGCAACTCAAACCGTCAGCTCCCTCCACAGATTTTCTATGGGATTAAGGTCTGGAGACTGGCTAGGCCACTCCAGGACCTTAATATGCTTCTTCTTGAGCCACTCCTTTGTTGCCTTGGCTGTGTGTTTTGGGTCATTGTCATGCTGGAATACCCATCCACGACCCATTTTCAATGACCTGGCTGAGGGAAGGAGGTTCTCACCCAAGATTTGACGGTACGTGGCCCTGTCCATCGTCCATTTGATGCGGTGAAGTTGTCCTGTCCCCTTAGCAGAAAAACACCCCCAAAGCATAATGTTTCCACCTCCATGTTTGACGGTGGGGATGGTGTTATTGGGGTCATAGGCAGCATTCCTCCTCCTCCAAACACGGCGAGTTGAGTTGATGCCAAAGAGCTCGATTTTGGTCTCATCTGACCACAACACTTTCACCCAGTTCTCCTCTGAATCATTCAGATGTTCATTGGCAAACTTCAGACAGCCCTGAATATGTGCTTTCTTGAGCAGGGGGGGACCTTGCGGGCGCTGCAGATTTCAGTCCTTCACAGCGTAGTGTGTTACCAATTGTTTTCTTGGTGACTATGGTCCCAGCTGCCTTGAGATCATTGACAAGATCCTCCCGTGTAGTTCTGGGCTGATTCCTCACCGTTCTCATGATCATTGCAACTCCACGAGGTGAGATCTTGCATGGAGCCCCAGGCCGAGGGAGATTGACAGTTCTTTTGTGTTTCTTCCATTTGCGAATAATCGCACCAACTGATGTCACCTTCTCACCAAGCTGCTTGGCGATGGTCTTGTAGCCCATTCCAGCCTTGTGTAGGTCTACAATCTTGTCCCTGACATCCTTGGAGAGCTCTTTGGTCTTGGCCATGGTGGAGAGTTTGGAATCTGATTGATTGATTGCTTCTGTGGACAGGTGTCTTTTATACAGGTAACAAGCTGAGATTAGGAGCACTCCCTTTAAGAGTGTGCTCCTAATCTCAGCTCGTTACCTGCATAAAAGACACCTGGGAGCCAGAAATCTTTCTGATTAAGAGGGGGTCAAATACTTATTTCCCTCATTACAATGCAAATCAATTTGTAACATTTTTGACATGCGTTTTTCTGGATTTTGTTGTTGTTATGCTGTCTCTTACTGTTCAAATAAACCTACCATTAAAATTATAGACTGATCATTTCTTTGTCAGTGGGCAAACGTACAAAATCAGCAGGGGATCAAATACTTTTTTCCCTCACTGTACATAATATGACATATTAAATGTCTTTATTCTTTTTGAACTTTTGTGTAATGTTTACTGTTCACTTTTTATTGTTTATTTCACTTTTGCTTTTGATCTATTTCACTTGCTTTGGCAATGTAAACATATTTTTCAAATGCCAATAAAGCCCTTTGAATTGAATTGAGAGAGAGAGAGGGGTTGTACGTAGAGAGGGACAGGAGAGAGAGAGAGAGAGCGAGGGGAGGGGGTGGGGGCTGTACGTAGAGAGGGACAGGAGAGAGAGATACATGGTATAGAGGAGATGGACCCACTGGTTGCCCTCTAGGTTACAGAGAACTGGTAGTCCCATACACCAAACGACCAGGTGTGAAACAGGGAAGGGACTCGGGGGTTATGCTAATGTGGTATAGAGCAGACCTAACTCACTCTATTCAATTAATCAAAACAGGAACATTTTACATTTGGCTAGAAATTCAAAAGGAAATTATCTAAACAGAGACAAATGTCCTCCTGTGTGCTACCTATATCCCCCCACTAGAATCCCCATACTTTAATGAAGACAGCTTCTCCATCCTAGAGGGGGAGATCAATCATTTCTAGGCCCAGGGACATGTACTAGTCTGTGGCGACCTAAATGCCAGAACTGGACAAGAACCTGACACCCTCAGCACACAGGGGGACAAACACATACCTGGAGGTGACAGCATTCCCTCCCCCATATGCCCCCCTAGGCACAACTACGACAACATATCCAACAAAATCGGGTCACAACTCTTGCAGCTCTGTCACATGCTGGGTATGTACATAGTCAATGGTAGGCTTCGAGGGGACTCCTATGGTAGGTACACCTATAGCTCATCTCTTGGCAGTAGTACTGTAGACTACTTTATCACTGACCTCAACCCAGAGTCTCTCAGAGCGTTCACAGTCAGCCCACTGACACCCCTATCAGATCACAGCAAAATCAGTCTACTTGAACAGAGCAATACTCAATCACGAGGCATCAAAGCCAAAGGAACGGAATAATATGAAGATATGCTATAGATGGAAGGAAAGTAGTGTGGAAACTTACCATGAGGCATCAAAGCCAAAGGAACTGAATAATATGAAGATATGCTATAGATGGAAGGAAAGTAGTGTGGAAACTTACCACGAGGCATCAAAGCCAAAGGAACTGAATAATATGAAGATATGCTATAGATGGAAGGAAAGTAGTGTGGAAACTTACCACGAGGCATCAAAGCCAAAGGAACTGAATAATATGAAGATATGCTATAGATGGAAGGAAAGTAGTGTGGAAACCTACCAAAACACTCTTATTTGACAAGCTGGCTCCGGAGAAGATGGCTGCCGTTTTACAGCCCTCTAACCAATTGTACTATTATGTGTGTTTTTTCGCGTTATTTGTAATTTATTCTGTACATAATGTTTCTGCCATCGTCTCTTATAACCAAAAAGAGCTTCTGGATATCAGGACAGCGATTACTCACCTCGTATTGGACTAAGATTTTTTCTTCAACAAGTCGGACGCGAAGGATATCCTACAGACACCCAACAAGGCCCAAATCCCTGTCATTCGCTGGAGAAAGAGACAGAGATATCGTGGACGTAGGTCGGGGTGCCTTGTAAGGATCCGACGGCGAGTGAGTAAACTGCCTCTTCCATTAATCCTATTAGCCAATCTTCAATCATTGGAAAATTAATTAGATGACCTAAGATTACGCTTATCCTACCAACGGGACATAAAAAACTGTAATATCTTATGTTTCACCGAGTCGTGGCTGAACAACGAAATGGACAACATACAGCTAGCGGGCTATACGCTACATCGGCAGGATAGAACGGCTGACTCCGGTAAGACAAGGGGTGGCGGTCTGTGTATATTTGTAAACAACAGCTGGTGCACAAAATCAAATACTAAGGAAGTCTTGAGGTTTTGTTCGCCTGAGGTAGAGTATCTTATGATAAGCAGTAGACCACACTATATACCAAGAGAGTTTTCATCTATATTTTTCATAGCTGTCTATTTACCACCACAAACCAATGCTCGCATTAAGATTGCACTCAATGAGTTGTATAAGGCCATAACTAAACAGGAAAACGCTCATCCAGAGGCAGCGCTCCTAGTGGCCGGGGACTTTAATGTAGGGAAACTTAAATCCGTTCTACCTCATTTCTACCAGAATGTTAAATGTGCAACCAGAGGAAAAAAAAACTCTAGACCACCTTTACTCCACACACAGAGACGCATACAAAGCTCTCCCTCACCCTCCAATTTGCAAATCTGACCATAACTCTATCCTCCTGATTCCTGCTTATAAGCAAAAACTAAAGCAGGAAGCACCAGTGACTCGGTTAATAAAAAAGTGGTCAGATGACGCAGATGCTAAGCTACAGGACTGTTTTGCTAGCACAGACTGGAACATGTTCCGGGATTCTTCGGAGAGCATTGAGGAGTACACCACATCTGTCACTGGCTTCATCAATAAGTGCATCGATGACGTCGTCCCCACACTGACCGTACGTACATACCCCAACCAGAAGCCATGGATTACAGGCAACATCCGCAATGAGATAAAGGGTAGAGCTGCTGCTTTCAAGGAGCGGGACTCTAACCCGGACACTTAAAGTGAGGGAAAAAAGTATTTGATCCCCTGCTGATTTTGTACGTTTGTCCACTGACAAAGAAATGATCAGTCTATAATTTTAATGGTAGGTTTATTTGAACAGTGAGAGACAGAATAACAACAAAAAAATCCAGAGAAACGCATGTCAAAAATGTTATACATTGATTTGCATTTTAATGAGGGAAATAAGTATTTGACCCCCTCTCAATCAGAAAGATTTCTGGCTCCCAGGTGTCTTTTATGCAGATATGAGCTGAGATTAGAGCACACTCTTAAAAGGAGTGCTCCTAATCTCAGTTTGTTACCTGTATAAAAGTCACCTGTCCACAGAAGCAATCAATCAATCAGATTCCAAACTCTCCACCATGGCCAAGACCAAAGAGCTCTCCAAGGATGTCAGGGACAAGATTGTAGACCTACACAAGGCTGGAATGGGCTACAAGACCATCGCCAAGCAGCTTGGTGAGAAGGTGACATCAGTTGGTGCGATTATTCGCAAATGGAAGAAACACAAAATAACTGTCAATCTCCCTCTGCCTGGGGCGCCATGCAAGATCTCACCTCGTGGAGTTGCAATGATCATGAGAACGGTGAGGAATCAGCCCAGAACTACACGGGAGGATCTTGTCAATGATCTCAAGGCAGCTGGGACCATAGTCACCAAGAAAACAATTGGTAACACACTACGCCGTGAAGGACTGAAATTCTGCAGCGCCCACAAGGTCCCCCTGCTAAAGAAAGCACATATACAGGCCCGTCTGAAGTTTGCCAATGAACATTTGAATGATTCAGAGGAGTACTGCGTGAAAGTGTTGTGGTCAGATGAGACCAAAATCGAGCTCTTTGGCATCAACTCAACTCGCCGTGTTTGGAGGAGGAGGAATGCTGCCTATGCTTTCACTCTAGTGGTAGCATGAGACGGAGTCTACAACCCACACAAGTGGCTCAGGTAGTGCAGCTCATCCAGGATGGCACATCAATGCGAGCTGTGGCAAGAAGGTTTGCTGTGTCTGTCAGCGTAGTGTCCAGAGCATGGAGGCGCTACCAGGAGACAGGCCAGTACATCAGGAGACGTGGAGGAGTCCGTAGGAGGGCAACAACCCAGCAGCAGGACTGCTACCTCCGCCTTTGTGCAAGGAGGAGAAGGAGGAGCACTGCCAGAGCCCTGCAAAATGACCTCCAGCAGGCCACAAATGTGCATGTGTCTGCTCAAACGGTCAGAAACAGACTCCATGAGGGTGGTATGAGGGCCCGACGTCCACAGGTGGGGGTTGTGCTTACAGCCCAACACCGTGCAGGACGTTTGGCATTTGCCAGAGAACACCAAGATTGGCAAATTCGCCACTGGCGCCCTGTGCTCTTCACAGATGAAAGCAGGTTCACACTGAGCACGTGACAGAGTCTGGAGACGCCGTGGAGAACGTTCTGCTGCCTGCAACATCCTCCAGCATGACCGGTTTGGCGGTGGGTCAGTCATGGTGTGGGGTGGCATTTCTTTGGGGGGCCGCACAGCCCTCCATGTGCTCACCAGAGGTAGCCTGACTTCCATTAGGTACCGAGATGAGATCCTCAGACCCCTTGTGAGACCATATGCTGGTGCGGTTGGCCCTGGGTTCCTCCTAATGCAAGACAATGCTAGACCTCATGTGGATAGAGTGTGTCAGCAGTTCCTGCAAGAGAAAGGCATTGATGCTATGGACTGGCCTGCCCGTTCCCCAGACCTGAATCCAATTGAGCACATCTGGGACATCATGTCTCGCTCCATCCACCAATGCCACGTTGCACCACAGACTGTCCAGGAGTTGGCGGATGCTTTAGTCCAGGTCTGGGAGGAGATCCCTCAGGAGACCATCCGCCACCTCATCAGGAGCATGCCCAGGCGTTGTAGGGAGGTCATACAGGCAGGTGGAGGCCACACACACTACTGAGCCTCATTTTGACTTGTTTTAAGGACATTACATCAAAGTTGGATCAGCCTGTAGTGTGGTTTTCCACTTTAATTTTGAGGGTGACTCCAAATCCAGACCTCCATGGGTTGATAAATTTGATTTCCATTGATATAATTTTTGTGTGATTTTGTTGTCAGCACATTCAACTATGTAAAGAAAAACGTATTTAATAAGATTATTTCATTCATTCAGATCTAGGGTGTGTTATTTTAGTGTTCCCTTTATTTTTTTGAGCAGTGTATATCAACGAATTGGCGAGGGCACTAGAACAGTCTGCAGCACCCGGCCTCACCCTACTAGAATCTGAAGTCAAATGTCTACTGTTTGCTGATGGTCTTGTGCTTCTGTCCCCAACCAAGGAGGGCCTACAGCAGCACCTAGATCTTCTGCACAGATTCTGTCAGACCTGGACAGTAAATCTCAGTAAGATAAATATAATGGTGTTCCAAAAAAGGTCCAGTTGCCAGGACCACAAATACAAATTCCATCTAGACACTGTTGCCCTAGAGCACACAAAAAACTATACATACCTCGGCCTAAACATCAGCAACACAGGTAACTTCCACAAAGCTGTGAACGATCTGAGAGACAAGGCAAGAAGGGCCTTCTATGCCATCAAAAGGAACATAAAATTCAACATACCAATTAGGATCTGGCAAAAAATACTTGAATCAGTTGTAGAACCCATTGCCCTTTATGGTTGTGAGGTCTGGGGTCCGCTCACCAACCAAGAATTCACAAAATGGGACAAACACCAAATTGAGACTCTGCATGCAGAATTCTGCAAAAATATCCTGTGTCCAATGTAAAACACCAAATAATGCATGCAGAGCAGAATTAGGCCGATACCCGCTAATGATCAAAATCCAGAAAAGAGCCGTTAAATTCTACAACCACCTAAAAGGAAGCGATTCCTAAACCTTCCATAACAAAGCCATCACCTACAGAGAGATGAACCAGGAGAAGAGTACCCTAAGCAAGCTGGTCCTGGGGCTCTGTTCACAAACACAAACAGACCCCACAGAGCCCCAGGACAACAACACAATTAGACCCAACCAAATCATGAGAAATTGGAAAGAATTTAAAAAAAAACAGAGCAAACTAGAATGCTATTTGGCCCTAAACAGAGAGTACACTGACCCAAAATTAAGGAAATCTTTGACTATGTACAGACTCAGTGAGCACAGCCTTGCTATTGAGATAGGCCGCCGTAGGCAGACCTGGCTCTCAAGAGAAGACAGGCTATGTGCACACTGCCCACAAAATGAGGTGGAAACTGAGCTGCACTTCCTGCCAAATGAATGACCATATTAGAGAGACATATTTCCCTCAGATTACACAGACCCACATAGAATTCGAAAACAAACCCAATTTTGATAAACTCCCATATCTATTGGGTTAAAAACCACAGTGTGCCATCACAGCAGCAAGATTTGTGACCTGTTGCCACAAGAAAAGGGCAACCAGTGAATAACAAATACCATTGTAAATACAACCTATATTTATGTTTATTTATTTTCCTTTTTGTACTTTAACTATTTGCACATCATTACAACACTGTATAGACATAATATGACATTTGAAATGTCTTTATTATTTTGGAACTTTTGTGAGTGTAATGTTTACTGTTAGTTTTTTATTATTTAATTCACTTTTGTTTATTATCTATTTCACTTGCTTTGGCAATGTAAACATATGTTTCCCATGCCAATAAAGCCCCTTAAATTGAATTGAAATTGAAATTGAATTGAGAGAGGGGCTGTACGTAGAGAGAGACAGGAGAGAGAGAGGGGGGCTGTACGTAGAGAGGGACAGGAGAGGCCTACAAACAGAGAGTGGATGCCAGATTGTGCTGAAGGGAGGAGGGTGGGAGGGAGGTCGAGGGGGAGAGGGAGGGAGTGGGGAGCTCCTCTGAGCGGTTCCTTCTGCAGGCGTAGCACTCTCTCTGTTCTGTTCTAAACAGTTTACATGTGGTGCCTCTTACTCACTCACAGTCTCACTCTCCCTCCCTCTCCCTCCCTCTCCCTCTCCCTCTCCCTCTCTCCTTCACTCTCGCTTGCTTTGTTTCTTCTCTCTAATCCTGAATTACAGGGAGACGTCCTCACGGTCATCAGACGAGCGGATGAAAACTGGATTGAAGGAAAGCTGGGAGACAAAGTTGGCATTTTTCCTCTCCAGTTCACTGAGGTTAGTTCCTTCCTTCCTTCCTTCCTTCCTTCCTTCCTTCCTTCCTTCCTTCCTTCCTTCCTTCCTTCCTTCCTTCCTTCCTTCCTTCCTTCCTTCCTTCCTTCCTTCCTTCCTTCTATGTACTGTATAGTGAGAGTACCATACTGTCAGATATGATCAACGTTGTGATACCTGCCCTCTCAGTACCCTGTCTTGTAATAGAAGTCTGTACTGTAATGTTGTTAATACTGGGTCAATGCTGAGGCAGTACTTTGATTCCTCTCAAATCTCTCCTCTTTGATTCTTACTTAAATGTCAGGCCTTCTGCACTGCAGTGTACTGAGGCTAATAGAGCTAATCCTACTCTCCCTACTGAGTCTGCCCTCATCCCTAGGAAGTGCACTACTTTACCAGGGCCCTCTTTCCTCCTTTCCTATCTACCACTCTCTTCTTTTCTATTTTTAACCTTCCACTCTTCTGTCTTCTCCTCTCTGACCTTCCACTCTTCTATCTTCTCCTCTCTGACCTTCCACTCTTCTATCTTCTCCTCTCTGACCTTCCACTCTTCTATCTTCTCCTCTCTGACCTTCCACTCTTCTGTCTTCTCCTCTCTGACCTTCCACTCTTCATCTTCCTCTCTGACCTTCCACTCTTCATCTTCTCCTCTCTGACCTTCCACTCTTCTATCTTCTCCTCTCTGACCTTCCACTCTTCTATCTTCTCCTCTCTGACCTTCCACTCTTCTGTCTTCTCCTCTCTGACCTTCCACTCTTCTATCTTCTCCTCTCTGACCTTCCACTCTTCTTTGCACTTTTAGCCTTTCATATATATCCCTCTGTTCTCCTGTTATGTTCTCTCCTCCTCTCTACCCTTCTCTGCTTTCATCCTCTTCCTCTCCTCTCTGTCTCTCTGAGCCTCCCCGTGTCAGGCAGTGAAGCGTAAGGACACAGTAATGCTTTCTGTGCTTGGGTGGCATATAATAGCACATCACCGTAGGGAGTGAGAGCATTAGCACTGCCTGCCTGTCTTCCTGTTTGTCTGCCTGTCTGCCTGCCTGTACTGCCTGCCTACCTGTACTGCCTGCCTGCCTGCCTCTCTGTCTGCCTCTCTGCCTGTCTGCCTGCCTGTACTGCCTGCCTGCCTGCCTGTACTGCCTGTCTGCCTGCCTGTACGGCCTGCCTGCCTGCCTGTCTGCCTGCCTCTCTGCCTGTCTGCCTGCCTGTCTGCCTGCCTGTACTGCCTGCCCCTGTCTGTCTACCTGCCTCCCTCCCTCCCTGCCTGCCTCTCTGCCCGCCTGCTCTGCCTGTGTAGCAGCATCACTCTGCTCCACTCTGTCCCCTGCTCCTCTTAACACCAGTCACGACTGACTGCCTGTCTCAACTGGTGCTTTTCTGCCTGCCTGCCTGACTGACTGACTGCCTAGAGCCTAGCAAACAAGTGCAAGATGTGAGCTTTAAAACAGCTGCGTCACAGATCAGAGACGACCACAGTGGGGATCCAAGGGATGGCAGGTAAAGAGGCTGAGAGAGGGAGAAGGAGGAGGGATGAGGAGGATGGAATAAGGGAGGAGGGGGGAAGAAGGATTTCCTCTCTGTTTGTGATCAACAGTTTTATTTTCACTGTGAGATTAGGATAGAGTGGGTTCTCACTCACTCACTCACTCACTCACTCACTCTGATCCTGTAACGTGTTTCTTCTCTTCCAGCCAAACACGGCGGCAGCAGCCAAGCTTCTGGAGGGAAAGATCTGGAAGGGGAGTGACTCTTCGGCTGAATCTCGCCCAGGGATCGGGAGTGGGAGTGGGGTTAGCAACAGCGGGACCGGTGACTCAACAAACCCCAACCGGTCAACCTGCTTCGGGGCGACCCAGAGCCCCACGAAGACCCCCAATATTTCTGCTCTCAACCCCCCCACCACCACCCAGGGGATACAGCAACAAGCTAGCAGCAGCACCCTGTACAAGTCGAACCAGACACAACCTTCTAATATCAATGGTCTGTACCAATCAACCCAGGCACAACAACTTGCTAATATCAACAGTGTGTACCAGCCGACCCAGGGGCAGCCACCCAGCGTGAGTGCCCTCAACAGCCTGAACCATCAGGGTCAACAGAGCCAGCTGTCCCACCCCTCCGCCCCCCCTCCCAACCACAGCTCCTCTCACCGCTCAGGCTCAGGTGTGACCTCACAGCGCGTGAAGCGAAGCTCAGAGAGAACTGGCAGACACCTGTCACAACAGGTGAGTCCTCAGGTTTCTGTGTAGGTGTGTGTGTGTGGCAGGTGTTTGTGTGCAGGGCAGCGTAGAGGATTTGGATAAAGCTTCAAGACATTTACTCTGTTGCTCAGTGTCTTGGTGTTGACTTCCTACATGGTAAGATCTGGTTTTCTTTTAGTTTTACTCTTCCTCCTTGGAATTCCTCCATAAACTGCCTTTCTATTGCTGTTGTCTCAAGATCTCTGTGGAATGCCAGGGTTTTATCCACTAGAGAGAGAGAACACTTCCTCTCCTCTCCTCTCCTCTCCTCTCCTCTCCTCTCCTCTCCTCTCCTCTCCTCTCCTCTCCTCTCCTCTCCTCTCCTCTCCTCTCCTCTCCTCTCCTCTCCTCTCCTCTCCTCTCCTCTCCTCTCCTCTCCTCTCCTCTCCCCCTCCTCTTCTTCTATCTTCTACCCTCTTCTTTCGCTCTGTTTTCCTTTCATATCCACACCTACACTGTTTTCAGAATAACTAGTCCTTTAACACAGGCTGTTTTCAGAATAACTAGTCCTTTAACACAGGCTGTTTTCAGAATAACTAGTCCTTTAACACAGGCTGTTTTCAGAATAACTAGTCCTTTAACACAGCTGTTTTCAGAATAACTAGTCCTGTAAAACAGGCTGTTTTCAGAATAACTAGTCCTTTAACACAGGCTGTTTTCAGAATAACTAGTCCTTTAACACAGGCTGTTTTCAGAATAACTAGTCCTTTAACACAGGCTGTTTTCAGAATAACTAGTCCTTTAACACAGGCTGTTTTCAGAATAACTAGTCCTTTAACACAGGCTGTTTTCAGAATAACTAGTCCTTTAACACAGGCTTTTAGATCTAGTCCTTTAACAGGCTGTTTTAGAAATAACTAGTCCTTTAAAAGAGGCAGTATTTCAGAATAGCTAGTCCTTTAACACAGGCTGTTAATCAGAGATGGAAGGTAGTGAACGATAGAGGGAGTGAAGGAGAGATGGAGGGAGGTAGTGAATGATAGAGGGAGTGAAGGAGAGATGGATGGATGGAGGTAGTGAACGATAGAGGGAGTGAAGGAGAGATGGATGGATGGAGGTAGTGAACGATAGAGGGAGTGAAGGAGAGATGGATGGATGGAGGTAGTGAACGATAGAGGGAGTGAAGGAGAGATGGATGGAGGTAGTGAACGATAGAGGGAGTGAAGGAGAGATGGATGGAGGTAGTGAACGATAGAGGGAGTGAAGGAGAGATGGATGGAGGTAGTGAACGATAGAGGGAGTGAAGGAGAGATGGATATGGAGGTAGTGAAACGATAGAGGGAGTGAAGGAGAGATGGATGGAGGTAGTGAACGATAGAGGGAGTGAAGGAGAGATGGAGGGAGGTAGTGAACGATAGAGGGAGTGAAGGAGAGATGGAGGGAGGTAGTGAACGATAGAGGAGTGAAGGAGAGATGGATGGAGGTAGTGAACGATAGAGGGAGTGAAGGAGAGATAGGAGGTAGTGAAACGATAGAGGAGTGAAGGAGAATGGATGGATGGAGGTAGTGAACGATGGAGGGAGTGAAGGAGAGATGGATGGAGGTAGTGAACGATAGAGGAGTGAAGGAGAGATGGATGGATGGAGGTAGTGAACGATAGAGGGAGTGAAGGAGAGATGGATGGATGGTAGTGAACGATAGAGGGAGTGAAGGAGAGGATGGATGGAGGTAGGAAAGATAGAGGGAGTGAAGGAGAGATGGATGGAGGTAGTGAACGATAGAGGAGTGAAGGAGAGATGGATGGATGGAGGTAGTGAAAGATGGAGGGAGTGAAGCAGAGATGGATGGAGGTAGTGAACGATAGAGGGAGTGAAGGAGAGATGGATGAGGTAGTGAACGATAGAGGGAGTGAAGGAGAGATGGATGGAGGTAGTGAACGATAGAGGGAGTGAAGGAGAGATGGATGAGGTAGTGAACGATAGAGGGAGTGAAGGAGAGATGGATGGAGGTAGTGAATGATAGAGGGAGTGAAGGAGAGATGGAGGGAGGTAGTGAAAGATGGAGGGAGTGAAGGAGAGATGGATGGATGGAGGTAGTGAAAGATGGAGGGAGTGAAGGAGAGATGGATGGAGGTAGTGAACGATAGAGGGAGTGAAGGAGAGATGGATGGAGGTAGTGAATGATAGAGGGAGTGAAGGAGAGATGGATGGAGGTAGTGAACGATAGAGGGAGTGAAGGAGAGATGGATGGAGGTAGTGAACGATAGAGGGAGTGAAGGAGAGATGGATGGATGGAGGTAGTGAACGATAGAGGGAGTGAAGGAGAGATGGATGGAGGTAGTGAACGATAGAGGGAGTGAAGGAGAGATGGAGGGAGGTAGTGAACGATAAAGGGAGTGAAGGAGAGATGGAGGGAGGTAGTGAACGATAGAGGGAGTGAAGGAGAGATGGATGGAGGTAGTGAAAGATGGAGGGAGTGAAGGAGAGATGGATGGAGGTAGTGAACGATAGAGGGAGTGAAGGAAGGATGGATGGAGGTAGTGAACGATAGAGGGAGTGAAGGAGAGATGGAGGGAGGTAGTAAACGATAGAGTGAGTGAAGGAGAGATGGATGGATGGAGGTAGTGAAAGATGGAGGGAGTGAAGGAGAGATGGATGGAGGTAGTGAACGATAGAGGGAGTGAAGGAGAGATGGAGGTAGTGAACGATAGAGGGAGTGAAGGAGATATGGAGGTAGTGAACGATAGAGGGAGTGAAGGAGAGATGGAGGTAGTGAACGATAGAGGGAGTGAAGGAGAGATGGATGGAGGTAGTGAACGATAGAGGGAGTGAAGGAGAGATGGATGGAGGTAGTGAACGATAGAGGGAGTGAAGGAGGGATGGAGGGAGGTAGTGAACGATAGAGGGAGTGAAGGAGAGATGGCGGGAGGTAGTGAACGATAGAGGGAGTGAAGGAGAGATGGATGGAGGTAGTGAAAGATGGAGGGAGTGAAGGAGAGATGGATGAGGTAGTGAACGATAGAGGGAGTGAAGGAGAGATGGAGGGAGGTAGTGAACGATAGAGGGAGTGAAGGAGAGATGGATGGAGGTAGTGAAAGATGGAGGGAGTGAAGGAGAGATGGATGGAGGTAGTGAACGATAGAGGGAGTGAAGGAGAGATGGAGGGAGGTAGTGAACGATAGAGGGAGTGAAGGAGAGATGGATGGATGGAGGTCGTGAACGATAGAGGGAGTGAAGGAAAGATGGATGGAGGTAGTGAACGATAGAGGGAGTGAAGGAGAGATGGATGGAGGTAGTGAACGATAGAGGGAGTGAAGGAGAGATGGAGGGAGGTAGTGAACGATAAAGGGAGTGAAGGAGAGATGGAGGGAGGTAGTGAACGATAGAGGGAGTGAAGGAGAGATGGATGGAGGTAGTGAAAGATGGAGGGAGTGAAGGAGAGATGGATGGAGGTAGTGAACGATAGAGGGAGTGAAGGAAGGATGGATGGAGGTAGTGAACGATAGAGGGAGTGAAGGAGAGATGGAGGGAGGTAGTGAACGATAGAGGGAGTGAAGGAGAGATGGATGGAGGTAGTGAAAGATGGAGGGAGTGAAGGAGAGATGGATGGATGGAGGTAGTGAAAGATGGAGGAAGTGAAGGAGAGATGGATGGAGGTAGTGAACGATAGAGGGAGTGAAGGAGAGATGGAGGTAGTGAACGATAGAGGGAGTGAAGGAGCTTTGGAGGTAGTGAACGATAGAGGGAGTGAAGGAGAGATGGAGGTAGTGAACGATAGAGGGAGTGAAGGAGAGATGGATGGAGGTAGTGAACGATAGAGGGAGTGAAGGAGGGATGGAGGGAGGTAGTGAACGATAGAGGGAGTGAAGGAGAGATGGCGGGAGGTAGTGAACGATAGAGGGAGTGAAGGAGAGATGGATGGAGGTAGTGAAAGATGGAGGGAGTGAAGGAGAGATGGATGAGGTAGTGAACGATAGAGGGAGTGAAGGAGAGATGGATGGAGGTAGTGAACGATAGAGGGAGTGAAGGAGAGATGGAGGGAGGTAGTGAATGATAGAGGGAGTGAAGGAGAGATGGATGGATGGAGGTAGTGAACGATAGAGGGAGTGAAGGAAAGATGGATGGAGGTAGTGAACGATAGAGGGAGTGAAGGAGAGATGGATGGAGGTAGTGAACGATAGAGGGAGTGAAGGAGAGATGGAGGGAGGTAGTGAACGATAAAGGGAGTGAAGGAGAGATGGAGGGAGTTAGTGAACGATAGAGGGAGTGAAGGAGAGATGGATGGAGGTAGTGAACGATAGAGGCAGTGAAGGAGAGATGGATGGAGGTAGTGAACGATAGAGGGAGTAAAGGAGAGATGGATGGAGGTAGTGAAAGATGGAGGGAGTGAAAGATGGAGGGAGTGAAGGAGAGATGGAGGTAGTGAACGATAGAGGGAGTCAAGGAGAGATGGAGGTAGTGAACGATAGAGGGAGTGAAGGAGAGATGGATGGAGGTAGTGAACGATAGAGGGAGTGAAGGAGGGATGGAGGGAGGTAGTGAACGATAGAGGGAGTGAAGGAGAGATGGCGGGAGGTAGTGAACGATAGAGGGAGTGAAGGAGAGATGGATGGAGGTAGTGAAAGATGGAGGGAGTGAAGGAGAGATTGATGAGGTAGTGAACGATAGAGGGAGTGAAGGAGAGATGGAGGGAGGTAGTGAATGATAGAGGGAGTGAAGGAGATATGGAGGTAGTGAACGATAGAGGGAGTGAAGGAGAGATGGAGGGAGGTAGTGAATGATAGAGGGAGTGAAGGAGAGATGGATGGATGGAGGTAGTGAACAATAGAGGGAGTGAAGGAGAGATGGATGGAGGTAGTGAACGATAAATGGAGTGAAGGAGAGATTGAGGGAGGTAGTGAACGATAGAGGGAGTGAAGGAGAGATGGAGGGAGGTAGTGAACGATAAAGGGAGTGAAGGAGAGATGGAGGGAGGTAGTGAACGATAGAGGGAGTGAAGGAGAGATGGATGGAGGTAGTGAACGATAGAGGGAGTGAAGGAGAGATGGATGGAGGTAGTGAACGATAGAGGGAGTGAAGGAGAGATGGATGGAGGTAGTGAAAGATGGAGGGAGTGAAAGATGGAGGGAGTGAAGGAGAGATGGATGGAGGTAGTGAACGATAGAGGGAGTGAAGGAGATATGGAGGTAGTGAACGATAGAAGGAGAGATGGAGGTAGTGAACGATAGAGGGAGTGAAGGAGAGATGGATGGAGGTAGTGAACGATAGAGGGAGTGAAGGAGGGATGGAGGGAGGTAGTGAACGATAGAGGGAGTGAAGGAGGGATGGAGGGAGGTAGTGAACGATAGAGGGAGTGAAGGAGAGATGGAGGGAGGTAGTGAACGATAGAGGGAGTGAAGGAGAGATGGATGGAGGTAGTGAAAGATGGAGGGAGTGAAGGAGAGATGGATGGATGGATGGAGGTAGTGAAAGATGGAGGGAGTGAAGGAGAGATGGATGGATGGAGGTAGTGAAAGATGGAGGAAGTGAAGGAGAGATGGATGGAGGTAGTGAACGATAGAGGGAGTGAAGGAGAGATGGATGGAGGTAGTGAACGATAGAGGGAGTGAAGGAGAGATGGATGGAGGTAGTGAACGATAGAGGGAGTGAAGGAGGGATGGAGGAGGTAGTGAACGATAGAGGGAGTGAAGGAGAGATGGAGGGAGGTAGTGAACGATAGAGGGAGTGAAGGAGAGATGGATGGAGGTAGTGAAAGATGGAGGGAGTGAAGGAGAGATGGATGGAGGTAGTGAACGATAGAGGGAGTGAAGGAGAGATGGATGGAGGTAGTGAACGATAGAGGGAGTGAAGGAGAGATGGATGGAGGTAGTGAACGATAGAGGGAGTGAAGGAGAGATGGAGGGAGGTAGTGAATGATAGAGGGAGTGAAGGAGAGATGGATGGATGGAGGTAGTGAACGATAGAGGGAGTGAAGGAGAGATGGATGGAGGTAGTGAACGATAGAGGGAGTGAAGGAGAGATGGAGGTAGTGAACGATAGAGGGAGTGAAGGAGAGATGGATGGAGGTAGTGAACGATAGAGGGAGTGAAGGAGAAGGATGGAGGTAGTGAACGATAGAGGGAGTGAAGGAGAGATGGATGGAGGTAGTGAAACGATAGAGGGAGTGAAGGAGAGATGGATGGAGGTAGTGAACGATAGAGGGAGTGAAGGAGAGATGGATGGAGGTAGTGAACGATAGAGGGAGTGAAGGAGAGATGGACGGAGGTAGTGAAAACGATAGAGGGAGTGAAGGAGAGATGGATGGAGGTAGTGAACGATAGAGGGAGTGAAGGAGAGATGGAGACGAGGTAGTGAAACGATAGAGGGAGTGAAGGAGAGATGGATGGAGGTAGTGAACGATAGAGGGAGTGAAGGAGAGATGGATGGAGGTAGTGAACGATAGAGGGAGTGAAGGAGAGATGGATGGAGGTAGTGAACGATAGAGGGAGTGAAGGAGAGATGGATGGAGGGAGGTAGTGAACGATAGAGGGAGTGAAGGAGAGATGGATGGAGGTAGTGAACGATAGAGGAGTGAAGGAGAGATGGATGGAGGTGAAGTGAACGATAGAGGGAGTGAAGGAGAGAGGATGGAGGTAGTGAACGATAGAGGAGTGAAGGAGAGATGGATGGAGGTAGTGAACGATAGAGGGAGTGAAGGAGAGATGGATGGAGGTAGTGAACGATAGAGGGAGTGAAGGAGAGATGGAGGGAGGTAGTGAATGATAGAGGGAGTGAAGGAGAGATGGATGGAGGTAGTGAACGATAGAGGGAGTGAAGGAGAGATTGATGGAGGTAGTGAACGATAGAGGGAGTGAAGGAGAGATGGATGGAGGTAGTGAACGATAGAGGGAGTGAAGGAGAGATGGATGGAGGTAGTGAAACGATAGAGGGAGTGAAGGAGAGATGGATGGAGGTAGTGAACGATAGAGGGAGTGAAGGAGAGATGGATGGATGGAGGTAGTGAACGATAGAGGGAGTGAAGGAGAGATGGATGGAGGTAGTGAACGATAGAGGGAGTGAAGGAGAGATGGATGGAGGTAGTGAACGATAGAAAGGAGTGAAGGAGAGATGGAGGAGGTAGTGAACGATAGAGGGAGTGAAGGAGAGATGGAGGAGGTAGTGAACGATAGAGGAGTGAAGGAGAGATGGATGGAGGTAGTGAAACGATAGAGGGAGTGAAGGAGAGATGGATGGAGGTAGTGAACGATAGAGGGAGTGAAGGAGAGATGGAGGGAGGTAGTGAACGATAGAGGGAGTGAAGGAGAGATGGAGGAGGTAGTGAACGATAGAGGGAGTGAAGGAGAGATGGATGGATGGAGGTAGTGAACGATAGAGGGAGTGAAGGAGAGATGGATGGAGGTAGTGAACGATAGAGGGAGTGAAGGAGAGAGGATGGAGGTAGTGAAACGATAGAGGGAGTGAAGGAGATGGATGGAGGTAGTGAACGATAGAGGGAGGAAGGAGAGATGGAGGTAGTGAACTGATAGAGGGAGTGAAGGAGAGATGGATGGAGGTAGTGAACGATAGAGGGAGTGAAGAGAGAGATGGATGGAGGTAGTGAACGATAGAGGGAGTGAAGGAGGGATGGAGGGAGGTAGTGAAACGATAGAGGGAGTGAAGGAGAGATGGAGGAGGTAGTGAACGATAGAGGGAGTGAAGGAGAGATGGATGGAGGTAGTGAAAGATGGAGGGAGTGAAGGAGAAATGGATGAGGTAGTGAACGATAGAGGGAGTGAAGGAGAGATGGAGGGAGGTAGTGAACGATAGAGGGAGTGAAGGAGAGATGGATGGAGGTAGTGAACGATAAAGGGAGTGAAGGAGAAATGGAGGGAGGTAGTGAACGATAGAGGGAGTGAAGGAGAGATGGATGGGAGGTAGTGAACGATAGAGGGAGGAAGGAGAGAGGAGGGAGGTAGTGAACGATAGAGGGAGTGAAGGAGAGATGGATGGAGGTAGTGAACGATAGAGGGAGTGAAGGAGGGATGGATGGAGGTAGTGAACGATAGAGGGAGTGAAGGAGAGATGGAGGTAGTGAACGATAGAGGGAGTGAAGGAGAGATGGATGGAGGTAGTGAAAGATGGAGGGAGTGAAGGAGAGATGGATGGAGGTAGTGAACGATAGAGGGAGTGAAGGAAGGATGGATGGAGGTAGTGAACGATAGAGGGAGTGAAGGAGAGATGGAGGGAGGTAGTGAACGATAGAGGGAGTGAAGGAGAGATGGATGGAGGTAGTGAAAGATGGAGGGAGTGAAGGAGAGATGGATGGATGGAGGTAGTGAAAGATGGAGGAAGTGAAGGAGAGATGGATGGAGGTAGTGAACGATAGAGGGAGTGAAGGAGAGATGGAGGTAGTGAACGATAGAGGGAGTGAAGGAGCGATGGAGGTAGTGAACGATAGAGGGAGTGAAGGAGAGATGGAGGTAGTGAACGATAGAGGGAGTGAAGGAGAGATGGATGGAGGTAGTGAAAGATGGAGGGAGTGAAGGAGAGATGGATGGAGGTAGTGAACGATAGAGGGAGTGAAGGAGAGATGGAGGGAGGTAGTGAACGATAGAGGGAGTGAAGGAGAGATGGATGGAGGTAGGAAACGATGGAGGGAGGAAGGAGAGATGGATGGAGGTAGTGAACGATAGAGGGAGTGAAGGAGAGATGGATGGAGAGGTAGTGAAACGATGGAGGGATGAAGGAGAGATGGATGGAGGTAGTGAACGATAGAGGGAGTGAAGGAGAGATGGAGGGAGGTAGTGAACGATAGAGGGAGTGAAGGAGAGATGGAGGGAGGTAGTGAACGATAGAGGGAGTGAAGGGAGAAGGATGGATGGAGGTAGTGAAACGATGGAGGGAGTGAAGGAGAGATGGATGGAGGTAGGAACGATAGAGGGAGTGAAGGAGAGATGGATGGAGGTAGTGAACGATAGAGGGAGTGAAGGAGAGATGGATGGAGGTAGTGAACGATAGAGGGAGTGAAGGAGAGATGGATGAGGTAGTGAACGATAGAGGGAGTGAAGGAGAGATGGATGGAGGTAGTGAACGATAGAGGGAGTGAAGGAGAGATGGAGGGAGGTAGGAAACGATAGAGGGAGTGAAGGAGAGATGGATGGATGGAGGTAGTGAAAGATGGAGGGAGTGAAGGAGAGATGGATGGAGGTAGTGAACGATAGAGGGAGTGAAGGAGAGATGGATGGAGGTAGTGAACGATAGAGGGAGTGAAGGAGAGATGGATGGAGGTAGTGAACGATAGAGGAGTGAAGGAGAGATGGATGGAGGTAGTGAAACGATAGAGGGAGTGAAGGAGAGAGGATGGATTGGAGGTAGTGAACATAGAGGGAGTGAAGGAGAATGATGGAGGTAGTGAAACGATAGAGGGAGTGAAGGAGAGATGGATGGAGGTAGTGAACGAAGAGGGAGGAAGGAGAGATGGAGGGAGGTAGGAACGATAGGAGTGAAGGAGAGATGAGGAGGAGGAACATAGAGGGAGTGAAGGAGAGATGGATGGAGGTAGGGAAAGAGGAGAGTGAAGGAGAGATGGATGGATGGAGGGAGTGAAACGATAGAGGGAGTGAAGGAGAGATGGATGGATGGAGGTAGGAAAGATAGAGGGAGTGAAGGAGAGATGGAGGGAGGTAGAGAACGATAGAGGGAGTGAAGGAGAGATGGATGGAGGTAGGGAAACGATAGAGGGAGTGAAGGAGAGATGGATGGAGTAGTGAACGATAGAGGGAGTGAAGGAGAGATGGAGGGAGGGAGTGAACGATAGAGGGAGTGAAGGAGAGATGGAGGTAGGGAACGATAGAGGGAGTGAAGGAGAGATGGATGGAGGAGGAAAGATGGAGGGAGTGAAGGAGAGATGGATGGAGGTAGTGAACGATAGAGGGAGTGAAGGAGAGATGGAGGGAGGTAGTGAACGATAGAGGGAGTGAAGGAGAGATGGAGGGAGGTAGTGAACGATAGAGGGAGTGAAGGAGAGATGGATGGAGGTAGAGAAAGATAGAGGGAGTGAAGGAGAGATGGATGGATGGAGGTAGTGAAAGATGGAGGAAGTGAAGGAGAGATGGATGGAGGTAGTGAACCACAGAGGGAGTGAAGGAGAGATGGAGGTAGTGAACGATAGAGGAGTGAAGGAGGTATGGAGGTAGTGAAGATAGAGGGAGTGAAGGAGAGATGGAGAGTAGGAAGATAGAGGGAGTGAAGGAGAGATGGATGGAGGTAGTGAAACGATAGAGGGAGCGAAGGAGAGATGGATGGAGGTAGTGAACGATAGAGGGAGTAAGGAGAGATGGAGGAGGTAGTGAAACGATAGAGGGAGTGAAGGAGAGATGGATGGAGGTAGTGAAAGATAGAGGGAGTGAAGGAGAGATGGATGGAGGAGGAACGATAGAGGGAGTGAAGGAGAGATGGATGGAGGTAGGAAAGATAGAGGGAGGAAGGAGAGATGGATGGAGGTAGGACGATAGAGGGAGTGAAGGAGAATGGATGGAGGTAGGGAAAGATAGAGGGAGTGAAGGAGAGATGGAGGGAGGTAGTGAAGATAGAGGGAGTGAAGGAGAGATGGATGGATGGAGGTAGTGAAACGATAGAGGGAGTGAAGGAGAGATGGATGGAGGTAGTGAACGATAGAGGGAGTGAAGGAGAGATGGATGGAGGTAGTGAACGATAGAGGGAGTGAAGGAGAGAGGATGGAGGTAGTGAACGATAGAGGGAGTGAAGGAGAGACTGGATGAGGAGTGAACGATAGAGGGAGTGAAGGAGAGATGGACGGAGGTAGTGAAACGATAGAGGGAGAATGAGAGATGGAGGGGAGGTAGTGAAAGATAGAGGGAGTGAAGGAGAGACGGATGGAGGTAGTGGAAAGATAGAGGGAGTGAAGGAGAGATGGATGGAGAGAGAAGATAGAGGGAGTGAAGGAGAGATGGATGGAGGTAGTGAAGATAGAGGGAGTGAAGGAGAGATGGATGGAGGTAGTGAACGATAGAGGGAGTGAAGGAGAGATGGATGGAGGTAGTGAACGATAGAGGGAGTGAAGGGAGATGGATGGATGGATAGAACGATAGAGGGAGTGAAGGAGAGATGGATGGAGGTAGTGAACGATAGAGGGAGTGAAGGAGAGATGGATGGAGGTAGGAACGATAGAGGGAGTGAAGGAGAGATGGAGGGAGGTAGTGAAAGATAAAGGAGTGAAGGAGAGATGGAGGGAGGTAGTGAACGATAGAGGGAGTGAAGGAGAGATGGATGGAGGTAGGAAAGATGGAGGGAGGAAGGAGAGATGGATGGAGTAGTGAACGATAGAGGGAGTGAAGGAGAGATGGATGGAGTAGGAACATAGAGGGAGTGAAGAGAGATGGAGGAGGTAGTGAACGATAGAGGGAGTGAAGGAGAGATGGATGGATGGAGGTAGTGAAAGATGGAGGGAGTGAAGGAGAGATGGATGGAGGTAGGGAACGATAGAGGGAGTGAAGGAGAGATGGAGGAAGGGAACGATAGAGGGAGTGAAGGAGATATGGAGGTAGGGAACGATAGAGGGAGTGAAGGAGAGATGGAGGTAGGAACGATAGAGGGAGTGAAGGAGAGATGGATGGAGGAAGGGAACGATAGAGGGAGTGAAGGAGAGATGGATGGAGGTAGTGAACGATAGAGGGAGTGAAGGAGAGATGGAGGGAGGTAGTGAACGATAGAGGGAGTGAAGGAGAGATGGATGGAGGTAGTGAACGATAGAGGGAGTGAAGGAGAGATGGATGGAGGTAGTGAAAGATGGAGGGAGTGAAGGAGAGATGGATGAGGTAGTGAACGATAGAGGAGTGAAGGAGAGATGGAGGGAGGTAGTGAAACGATAGAGGGAGTGAAGGAGAGATGGATGGAGGTAGTGAAAGATAGAGGGAGTGAAGGAGAGATGGATGGTGGAGGGAGTGAAAGATAGAGGGAGTGAAGGAGAGATGGATGGAGGAAGTGAAACGATAGAGGAGTGAAGGAGAGATGGAGGAGGTAGTGAACGATAGAGGGAGTGAAGGAGAGATGGATGGAGGTAGTGAAACGATAGAGGGAGTGAAGGAGAGATGGATGGAGGTAGTGAAACGATAGAGGGAGTGAAGGAGAGATGGAGGAGGTAGGAACGATAGAGGGAGTGAAGGAGAGATGGATGGAGGTAGTGAAAGATAGAGGGAGTGAAGGAGAGATGGATGGAGGTAGGGAACGATAGAGGGAGTGAAGGAAAGATGGATGGAGGATAGTGAACGATAGAGGGAGTGAAGGAGAGATGAGGAGGTAGTGAACGATAGAGGGAGTGAAGGAGAGATGGAGGGAGGTAGTGAAACGATAGAGGGAGTGAAGGAGAGACGGATGGATGGAGGTAGTGAACGATAGAGGGAGTGAAGGAGAGATGGATGGAGGTAGTGAACGATAGAGGGAGTGAAGGAGAGATGGGAGGTAGTGAACGATAGAGGGAGTGAAGGAGATATGGAGGTAGTGAACGATAGAGGGAGTGAAGGAGAGATGGAGGTAGTGAACGATAGAGGGAGTGAAGGAGAGATGGATGGAGTAGGAAAGATAGAGGGAGTGAAGGAGAGATGGATGGAGGTAGTGAACGATAGAGGGAGTGAAGGAGAGATGGAGGGAGGTAGTGAACGATAGAGGGAGTGAAGGAGAGATGGATGGAGGTAGTGAAAGATGGAGGGAGTGAAGGAGAGATGGATGGAGGTAGTGAACGATAGAGGGAGGGAAGGAGAGATGGATGGAGTGGAGGTAGAGAAAGATAGAGGGAGTGAAGGAGAGATGGATGGAGGTAGTGAACGATAGAGGGAGTGAAGGAGAGATGGATGGAGGTAGTGAAAGATGGAGGGAGTGAAGGAGAGATGGATGGAGGTAGTGAACGATAGAGGGAGTGAAGGAGAGATGGATGGATGGAGGTAGTGAAAGATGGAGGGAGTGAAGGAGAGATGGATGGAGGTAGTGAACGATAGAGGGAGTGAAGGAGAGATGGATGGAGGTAGTGAACGATAGAGGGAGTGAAGGAGAGATGGATGGAGGTAGTGAACGATAGAGGGAGTGAAGGAGAGATGGATGAGGTAGTGAACGATAGAGGGAGTGAAGGAGAGATGGAGGAGGTAGGAATGATAGAGGGAGTGAAGGAGAGATGGAGGGAGGTAGTGAAAGATAGAGGGAGGAAGGAGAGATGGAGGAGGAGGTAGGAAAGATGGAGGGAGTGAAGGAGAGATGGATGGAGGTAGGGAACGATAGAGGGAGTGAAGGAGAGATGGAGGGAGGTAGTGAACGATAGAGGGAGTGAAGGAGAGATGGATGGAGGTAGTGAACGATAGAGGAGTGAAGGAGAGATGATGGAGGTAGTGAACGATAGAGGAGTGAAGGAGAGATGGTGGATGGAGGTAGTGAACGATAGAGGGAGTGAAGGAGAGATGGATGGAGGTAGTGAACGATAGAGGGAGGGAAGGAGAGATGGATGGAGGTAGTGAACGATAGAGGGAGTGAAGGAGAGATGGAGGGAGGTAGGAAGATAGAGGGAGTGAAGGAGAGATGGAGGGAGGTAGTGAACGATAGAGGGAGTGAAGGAGAGATGGATGGAGGTAGGAAAGATGGAGGGAGTGAAGGAGAGATGGATGGAGGTAGTGAACGATAGAGGGAGTGAAGGAAAGATGGATGGAGGTAGTGAAACGATAGAGGGAGTGAAGGAGAGATGGAGGAGGTAGTGAACGATAGAGGAGTGAAGGAGAGATGGATGGATGGAGGTAGGAAAGATGGAGGGAGTGAAGAGAGATGGATGGAGGAGGAACGATAGAGGAGTGAAGGAGAGATGGAGGAGTGAACGATAGAGGGAGTGAAGGAGAGATGGAGGTAGTGAAACGATAGAGGGATGAAGAGAGATGGAGGTAGGAAACGATAGAGGGAGTGAAGGAGAGATGGATGGAGGTAGTGAACGATAGAGGGAGTGAAGGAGAGATGGATGGAGGTAGTGAACGATAGAGGGAGTGAAGGAGGGATGGAGGGAGGTAGTGAACGATAGAGGGAGTGAAGGAGAGATGGAGGGAGGTAGTGAACGATAGAGGGAGTGAAGGAGAGATGGATGGAGGTAGTGAAAGATGGAGGGAGTGAAGGAGAGATGGATGAGGTAGTGAACGATAGAGGGAGGAAGGAGAGATGGAGGGGAGGTAGTGAAACGATAGAGGGAGTGAAGGAGAGATGGATGGAGGTAGTGAAAGATAGAGGGAGGGAAGGAGAGATGGATGGAGGTAGTGAACGATAGAGGGAGTGAAGGAGAGATGGAGGGAGGTAGGGAAACGATAGAGGGAGTGAAGGAGAGATGGATGGATGGAGGTAGGAACGATAGAGGGAGTGAAGGAAAGATGGATGGAGGTAGGAACGATAGAGGGAGTGAAGGAGAGATGGATGGAGGTAGTGAACGATAGAGGGAGTGAAGGAGAGATGGAGGGAGGAGTGAACGATAGAGGGAGTGAAGGAGAGATGGATGGAGGTAGTGAACGATAGAGGGAGTGAAGGAGAGATGGATGGAGGTAGTGAAAGATGGAGGGAGTGAAGGAGAGATGGATGGAGGTAGTGAACGATAGAGGGAGTGAAGGAGAGATGGATGGAGGTAGTGGAACGATAGAGGGAGTGAAGGAGAGATGGATGGGAGGTAGTGAACGATAGAGGGATGAAGGAGAGATGGATGGAGTAGTGAAACGATGGAGGGAGTGAAGGAGAGATGGATGGATGGAGGTAGAAATAGAGGAGTGAAGGAGAGATGGATGGAGGTAGGAACGATAGAGGGAGTGAAGGAGAGATGGAGGAGTGAACATAGAGGGAGTGAAGGAGGGAGGTAGTGAAAACATAGAGGGAGCAAGGAGAGATGGAGGTAGTGAACCATAGAGGGAGGAAGGAGAGATGGATGGAGGTAGGGAACGATAGAGGGAGTGAAGGAGGATGGAGGGAGGAGTGAACGATAGAGGAGTGAAGAGAGATGGATGGAGGTGAAGTGAACATAGAGGGAGTGAAGGAGAGATGGATGGAGGAGTGAAAGATAGAGGGAGTGAAGGAGAGATGGATGGAGGTAGTGAAGATAGAGGGAGTGAAGGAGAGATGGATGGAGGTAGTGAACGATAGAGGGAGGAAGGAGAGATGGAGGGAGGTAGTGAACGATAGAGGGAGTGAAGGAGAGATGGATGGATGGAGGAAGGGAACGATAGAGGGAGTGAAGGAAAGATGGATGGAGGTAGGGAACCATAGAGGAGTGAAGGAGAGATGGACGGAGGTAGTGAACGATAGAGGGAGTGAAGGAGAGATGGAGGGAGGTAGTGAACGATAGAGGGAGGGAAGGAGAGATGGAGGGAGGTAGTGAAACGATAGAGGGAGTGAAGGAGAGATGGATGGAGGTAGTGAACGATAGAGAGTGAAGGAGAGATGGATGGAGGTAGGGAACGATAGAGGGAGTGAAGGAGAGATGGATGGAGGTAGTGAAAGATGGAGGGAGTGAAAGATGGAGGAGAAGGAGAGATGGATGAGGTAGTGAAACCATAGAGGGAGTGAAGGAGAGGATGGAGGAGTGAACCATAGAGGAGCGAAGGAGAGATGGAGGAGAGAACGATAGAGGGAGTGAAGGAGAGATGGATGGAGGTAGTGAACGATAGAGGAGTGAAGGAGGGATGGAGGAGGAGTGAACGATAGAGGGAGTGAAGGAGAGATGGCGGAGGTAGGAACGATAGAGGGAGTGAAGGAGAGAGATGGAGGTAGGAAAGATGGAGGGAGTGAAGGAGAGATGGATGAGGAAGTGAACCATAGAGGGAGTGAAGAGAGATGGAGGAGGCAGTGAACGATAGAGGGAGTGAAGAGAGGGATGGAGGTAGTGAACATAGAGGGAGTGAAGGAGAGATGGAGGGAGGTAGTGAATGATAGAGGGAGTGAAGGAGAGATGGATGGATGGAGGTAGTGAACAATAGAGGGAGTGAAGGAGAGATGGATGGAGGTAGTGAAACGAAAAAGGGAGTGAAGGAGAGATGGAGGGAGGTAGTGAACGATAGAGGGAGTGAAGGAGAGATGGAGGGAGGTAGAGAACGATAAAGGGAGTGAAGGAGAGATGGAGGAGGTAGTGAACGATAGAGGGAGTGAAGGAGAGATGGATGGAGGTAGTGAAAGATGGAGGGAGTGAAGGAGAGATGGATGGAGGTAGTGAACGATAGAGGGAGTGAAGGAGAGATGGATGGAGGTAGTGAAAGATGGAGGAGGAAGATAGAGGGAGTGAAGGAGAGATGGATGGAGGTAGTGAACGATAGAGGGAGTGAAGGAGAGATGGAGGTAGTGAACGATAGAGAGAGATGGAGGTAGTGAAACGATAGAGGGAGTGAAGGAGAGATGGAGGGAGGTAGTGAACGACAGAGGAGTGAAGGAGATGGAGGGAGGTAGTGAACGATAGAGGGAGTGAAGGAGAGATGGAGGGAGGGAGTGAACGATAGAGGGAGTGAAGGAGAGATGGAGGGAGGTAGGGAACGATAGAGGAGTGAAGGAGAGATGGATGGAGGTAGTGAAACGATGGAGGGAGTGAAGGAGAGATGGATGGATGGATGGAGGTAGTGAAAGATGGAGGGAGTGAAGGAGAGACGGATGGATGGAGGTAGTGAAAGAAGAGGGAGTGAAGGGATGGATGGAGGTAGTGAACGATAGAGGGAGTGAAAGAGATGGAGGTAGAGAACGATAGAGGGAGTGAAGGAGAGATGGATGGAGGTAGTGAAACGATAGAGGGAGTGAAGGAGAGATGGAGGGAGGTAGTGAACGATAGAGGGAGTGAAGGAGAGATGAGGGAGTAGAACGATAGAGGGAGTGAAGGAGAGATGGATGGAGGTAGTGAAAGATGGAGGAGTGAAGGAGAGATGGATGAGGTAGTGAACGATAGAGGGAGTGAAGGAGAGATGGATGGAGTGGTGAAACGATAGAGGGAGTGAAGGAGAGATGGATGGAGGTAGTGAACGATAGAGGGAGTGAAGGAGAGATGGAGGGAGGTAGGGAACGATAGAGGGAGTGAAGAGAGATGGATGGATGGAGGTAGGAACCATAGAGGGAGTGAAGGAAAGATGGATGGAGGTAGTGAACGATAGAGGGAGTGAAGGAGAGATGGATGGAGGTAGTGAAACGATAGAGGGAGTGAAGGAGAGATGGAGGGAGGTAGGAACGATAAAGGAGTGAAGGAGAGATGGAGGGAGTTAGTGAACGATAGAGGGAGTGAAGGAGAGATGGATGGAGGTAGTGAACGATAGAGGGAGTGAAGGAGAGGGATGGATGGAGGTAGTGAACATAGAGGGAGTGAAGGAGAGATGGATGGAGGTAGGAACGATAGAGGGAGTGAAGGAGAGATGGAGGGAGGAAGTGAACGATAGAGGGAGTGAAGGAGATATGGAGGTAGTGAAACGATAGAGGGAGTGAAGGAGAGATGGATGGAGGTAGTGAACGATAGAGGGAGTGAAGGAGAGATGGATGGAGGTAGTGAACGATAGAGGGAGTGAAGGAGAGATGGAGGTAGTGAACGATAGAGGGAGTGAAGGAGAGATGGAGGTAGTGAACGATAGAGGGAGTGAAGGAGAGATGGATGGAGGTAGTGAACGATAGAGGGAGTGAAGGAGATATGGAGGTAGTGAACGATAGAGGGAGTGAAGGAGAGATGGAGGTAGTGAACGATAGAGGAGTGAAGGGAGATGGAGGGAGGTAGGAACATAGAGGGAGGAAGGAGAGATGGATGGAGGTAGGAACGATAGAGGGAGTGAAGGAGAGATGGATGGAGGTAGTGAACGATGGAGGGAGTGAAGGAGAGATGGATGGAGGTAGGAACGATAGAGGGAGTGAAGGAGAGATGGATGGATAGTGAACGATAGAGGGAGTGAAGGAGAGATGGATGGAGGTAGTGAACGATAGAGGGAGTGAAGGAGAGATGGATGGAGGAGGTAGGAACAAGAGGGAGTGAAGGAGAGACGGATGGAGGTAGTGAACGATAGAGGGAGTGAAGGAGAGATGGATGGAGGTAGGAACGATAGAGGGAGTGAAGGAGAGATGGAGGGAGGTAGAGAACGATAGAGGGAGTGAAGGAGAGATGGAGGGAGGTAGTGAACGATAGAGGGAGGAAGGAGAGATGGATGGAGGTAGTGAAACGATAGAGGGAGTGAAGGAGAGATGGAGGGAGGTAGTGAACCATAGAGGGAGTAAAGGAGAGAGGATGGAGGTAGTGAAAGATGGAAAAGATAGAGGAGTGAAGGAGAGATGGATGGAGGTAGTGAAACGATAGAGGGAGTGAAGGAGATATGGAGGTAGGAACATAGAGGGAGCAAGGAGAGATGGAGGTAGTGAACGATAGAGGGAGTGAAGGAGAGATGGATGGAGGTAGTGAACGATAGAGGGAGTGAAGGAGAGATGGAGGGAGGTAGTGAACGATAGAGGGAGTGAAGGAGAGATGGAGGGAGGTAGTGAACGATAGAGGGAGTGAAGGAGAGATGGATGGAGGTAGTGAAAGATGGAGGGAGTGAAGGAGAGATGGATGAGGTAGTGAACGATAGAGGGAGTGAAGGAGAGATGGATGGATGGAGGTAGTGAACGATAGAGGGAGTGAAGGAGAGATGGATGGAGGTAGTGAACGATAGAGGGAGTGAAGGAGAGATGGAGGGAGGTAGTGAATGATAGAGGGAGTGAAGGAGAGATGGATGGATGGAGGTAGTGAACAATAGAGGGAGTGAAGGAGAGATGGATGGAGGTAGTGAACGATAAATGGAGTGAAGGAGAGATGGAGGTAGGAACGATAGAGGGAGGAAGGAGAGATGGAGGAGGTAGGAACGATAAAGGGAGTGAAGGAGAGATGGAGGGAGGAAGTGAACCATAGAGGGAGTGAAGGAGAGACGGATGGAGGTAGTGAACGATAGAGGAGTGAAGGAGAGATGGATGGAGGTAGTGAACGATAGAGGGAGTGAAGGAGAGATGGATGGAGGAAGGAAAGATGAAGGGATGAAAGATGGAGGGAGTGAAGGAGAGATGGATGGAGGTAGTGAACGATAGAGGGAGTGAAGGAGATATGGAGGTAGTGAACGATAGAGGAGGAGAGATGGAGGTAGTGAACGATAGAGGGAGGAAGGAGAGATGGATGGAGGTAGTGAAACGATAGAGGGAGTGAAGGAGAGATGGAGGAGGTAGGAACGATAGAGGGAGTGAAGGAGAGATGGAGGGAGGTAGTGAAACGATAGAGGAGTGAAGGAGAGATGGAGGAGGTAGTGAACGATAGAGGGAGTGAAGGAAGACGGATGGAGGAAGGAAAGATAGAGGATGAAGGAGAGAGGACGGATGGAGGAGGTAGTGAAAGGATAGAGGGGTGAAGGAGAGATGGATGGAGGTAGTGAACGATAGAGGGAGTGAAGGAGAGATGAGGAGGTAGTGAACGATAGAGGGAGTGAAGGAGAGATGGATGGAGGTAGTGAACGATAGAGGGAGTGAAGGAGAGATGGAGGGAGGTAGTGAACGATAGAGGGAGTGAAGGAGAGATGGAGGAGGTAGTGAAACGATAGAGGGAGTGAAGGAGAGATGGATGGAGGTAGTGAAAGATGGAGGGAGTGAAGGAGAGATGGAGGAGGTAGGAACGATAGAGGGAGTGAAGGAGAGATGGATGGAGGTAGTGAACGATAGAGGGAGTGAAGGAGAGATGGATGGAGGTAGTGAACGATAGAGGGAGTGAAGGAGAGATGGAGGGAGGTAGTGAACGATAGAGGGAGTGAAGGAGAGATGGATGGATGGAGGTAGTGGAACGATAGAGGGAGTGAAGGAGAGATGGATGGAGGAGGGAACGATAGAGGGAGTGAAGGAGAGATGGATGGAGGTAGTGAAACGATAGAGGGAGTGAAGGAGAGATGGAGGGAGGCAGGGAACCACAAAGGAGTGAAGGAGAGATGGAGGAGTTAGTGAAACGATAGAGGGAGTGAAGGAGAGATGGATGGAGTAGTGAACGATAGAGGAGTGAAGGAAGATGGATGGAGGAGGTAGGAACGATAGAGGGAGTGAAGGAGAGATGGATGGAGGTAGTGAACGATAGAGGGAGTGAAGGAGAGATGGAGGGAGGAAGGAACGATAGAGGAGTGAAGGAGAGATGATGGAGGTAGTGGAACAATAGAGGAGTGAAGGAGAGATGGAGGTAGTGAACCATAGAGGGAGTGAAGGAGAGATGGATGGAGTAGTGAACGATAGAGGAGAAGGAGATGATGGAGGAGTGAACAAGAGGGAGTGAAGGAGAATGGGGAGGTAGTGAACGATAGAGGGAGTGAAGGAGAGAGGAGGTAGTGAACGATAGAGGGAGTGAAGGAGAGATGGAGGTAGTGAACGATAGAGGAGTGAAGGAGAGATGGATGGAGGTAGTGAACGATAGAGGGAGTGAAGGAGGGATGGAGGGAGGTAGTGAACGATAGAGGGAGTGAAGGAGAGATGGATGGAGGTAGTGAACGATAGAGGGAGTGAAGGAGAGATGGATGGAGGTAGAGAAAGATGGAGGGAGGAAGGAGAGATGGAGGAGGCAGCGAACGATAGAGGGAGTGAAGGAGAGATGGACGGAGGTAGTGAACGATAGAGGGAGTGAAGGAGAGATGGAGGAGGGAGTGAACGATAGAGGGAGGAAAGAGAGATGGATGGATGGAGGCAGGGAACGATAGAGGGAGTGAAGGAGAGATGGATGGAGGTAGTGAACGAAGAGGGAGTGAAGGAGAGATGGATGGAGGTAGTGAACGATAGAGGGAGTGAAGGAGAGATGGATGGAGGTAGGAACGATAGAGGGAGTGAAGGAGAGATGGAGGGAGGTAGTGAACGATAGAGGGAGTGAAGGAGAGATGGATGGAGGTAGTGAACGATAGAGGGAGTGAAGGAGAGACGGATGGAGGTAGTGAAAGATAGAGGGAGTGAAGGAGAGATGGATGGAGGCAGGAACGATAGAGGGAGTGAAGGAGAGATGGAGGAGAAGAAGGAGATGGAGGTAGTGAACGATAGAGGGAGTGAAGGAGAGATGGATGGAGGTAGTGAAACGATAGAGGGAGTGAAGGAGAGATGGAGGGAGGTAGGAACGATAGAGGAGTGAAGGAGAGATGGAGAGAGGAACGATAGAGGGAGTGAAGGAGAGATGGATGGAGGTAGTGAACGATAGAGGGAGTGAAGGAGAGATGGATGGAGGTAGTGAACGATGGAGGGAGTGAAGGAGAGATGGATGGAGGTAGGGAAAGATAGAGGATAAGGAGAGATGGATGGAGGTAGTGAACCATAGAGGGAGTGAAGGAGAGATGGATGGAGGTAGTGAACGATAGAGGGAGTGAAGGAGAGATGGATGGAGGTAGTGAACGATAGAGGGAGTGAAGGAGAGATGGAGGAGGTAGGAAACATAGAGGGAGTGAAGGAGAGATGGAGGGAGGTAGGAACGATAGAGGGAGTGAAGGAGAGATGGATGGAGGAGGGAAAGATAGAGGGAGTGAAGGAGAGATGGATGGAGGTAGTGAACGAGTAGAGGGAGTGAAGGAGAGATGGATGGAGGAGGAACGATAGAGGAGTGAAGGAGAGAGGATGGAGGTAGTGAAACGATAGAGGGAGTGAAGGAGAGATGGAGAGGTAGGAATGATAGAGGGAGTGAAGGAGAGATGGATGGAGGTAGGAACGATAGAGGGAGTGAAGGAGAGATGGATGGAGGTAGTGAAACGATAGAGGGAGTGAAGGAGAGATGGATGGAGGTAGGAACGATAGAGGGAGTGAAGGAGAGATGGAGGGAGGAGGGAACGATAAAGGAGTGAAGGAGAGATGGAGGGATAGTGAAGATAGAGGGAGTGAAGGAGAGATGGATGGAGGTAGTGAACGATAGAGGGAGTGAAGAGAGAGGATGGATGGAGGTAGTGAACGATAGAGGGAGTGAAGGAGAGATGGATGGAGGTAGTAGAACGAAGAGGGAGTGAAGGAGAGATGGAGGAGGTAGTGAAACGATAGAGGGAGTGAAGGAGAGATGGATGGGAGGTAGGGAAACGAGAGGGAGTGAAGGAGAGATGGATGGAGGAGGAAACGAAGAGGGAGTGAAGGAGAGATGGATGGAGGTAGTGAACGATAGAGGGAGTGAAGGAGACGATGGAGGAGGAAATAGAGGAGTGAAGGAAGATGGAGAAACGATAGAGGGAGTGAAGGAGAGATGGAGGTAGTGAACGATAGAGGGAGTGAAGGAGAGACGGATGAGGTAGTGAACGATAGAGGAGTGAGTGGACGGAGGTAGTGAACCATAGAGGGAGTGAAGGAGAGATGGACGGAGGTAGTGAAACGATAGAGGGAGTGAAGGGAGATGGATGGAGGTAGTGAAAGATAGAGGGAGTGAAGGAGAGATGGATGGAGGTAGTGAACGATAGAGGGAGTGAAGGAGAGATGGATGGAGGTAGGGAACATAGAGAGTGAAGAGAGATGGAGGAGGAGGGAACAAGAGGAGGAAGGAGAGATGGATGGATGGAGGTAGTGAACGATAGAGGGAGTGAAGGAGAGATGGATGGAGGTAGAACGAAGAGGGAGTGAAGGAAGATGGATGGAGGTAGTGAAGATAGAGGGAGTGAAGGAGAGATGGAGGAGGTAGTGAACGATAAAGGGAGTGAAGGAGAGATGGAGGGAGGTAGAGAACGATAGAGGGAGTGAAGGAGAGATGGACGGAGGTAGGGAACATAGAGGGAGTGAAGGAGAGATGGATGGAGGTAGTGAACGATAGAGGGAGTAAAGGAGAGATGGACGGAGGAGTGAAAGAACGATAGAGAGGAGTGAAGGAGAGATGGATGAGAGAAACGATAGAGGGAGTGAAGGACGATATGGAGGTAGTGAACGATAGAGGGAGTGAAGGAGAGAGGGACGGAGGCAGTGAACGATAGAGGGAGTGAAGGAGAGATGGATGGAGGTAGTGAACGATAGAGGAGTGAAGGAGAGATGGAGGAGGTAGGAACGATAGAGGAGTGAAGGAGAGATGATGGAGGAGTGAACATAGAGGGAGTGAAGGAGAGATGGATGGAGGTAGTGAACGATAGAGGGAGGAAGGAGAGATGGATGGAGGTAGGGAACGATAGAGGGAGGAAGGAGAGATGGAGGGAGGTAGTGAACGATAGAGGGAGTGAAGGAGAGATGGATGGAGGTAGTGAACGAGTAGAGGGAGGAAGGAGAGATGGATGGAGGAGTGAACGATAGAGGGAGTGAAGGAGAGATGGATGGAGGTAGTGAACGATAGAGGGAGTGAAGGAGAGATGGATGGAGGTAGGAAAGATAGAGGGAGGAAAGATGGAAGGGAAGAGAAGGATGGAGGTAGTGAACGATAGAGGGAGTGAAGGAGATGGATGGAGGAAGGGAACGATAGAAGGAGAGATGGAGGAGGAACATAGAGGGAGTGAAGGAGAGATGGATGGAGGTAGTGAACGATAGAGGGAGTGAAGGAGAGATGGAGGAGGTAGTGAACGATAGAGGGAGTGAAGGAGAGATGGAGGGAGGTAGGAACGATAGAGGGAGTGAAGGAGAGATGGAAGGCAGTGAAACGATAGAGGAGTGAAGGAGAGATGGATGGAGGTAGTGAACGATAGAGGGAGGAAGGAGAGATGGAGGGAGAGTAGCGAAAGATAGAGGAGTGAAGGAGAGATGGATGGAGGAGGTGAACATAGAGGAAGTGAAGGAGAGATGGATGGAGGTAGTGAACGATAGAGGGAGTGAAGGAGAGATGGAGCAGTGAACGATAGAGGAGTGAAGGAGATGGAGGTAGTGAACGATAGAGGGAGTGAAGGAGAGATGGAGGTAGTGAACGATAGAGAGTGAAGGAGAGATGGATAGTAGAACGATAGAGGGAGTGAAGGAGAGATGGAGGAGGTAGTGAAACCATAGAGGGATGAAGGAGAGATGGAGGGGAGGAAGGAACGATAGAGGGAGTGAAGGAGAGAGGATGGAGGTAGTGAAACGATAGAGGGAGTGAAGGAGAGATGGATGGAGGTAGTGAACGATAGAGGGAGTGAAGGAGAGATGGATGGAGGTAGTGAACGATAGAGGGAGTGAAGGAGAGATGGATGGAGGTAGGAACGATAGAGGGAGTGAAGGAAGATGGAGGGAGGAAGTGAACGATAGAGGGAGTGAAGGAGAGACGGAGGGAGGTAGTGAACGATAGAGGGAGTGAAGGAGAGATGGATGGAGGTAGTGAAACGATAGAGGGAGTGAAGGAGAGATGGATGGAGGTAGTGAACGATAGAGGGAGTGAAGGAGAGATGGAGGGAGGTAGTGAACGATAGAGGAGTGAAGAGATGGATGGAGGTAGTGAACGATAGAGGGAGTGAAGGAGAGATGGAGGAGGTAGTGAACGATAGAGGAGGAAGGAGGATGGATGGAGGTAGTGAAACGATAGAGGGAGTGAAGGAGAGATGGATGGAGGTAGTGAACGATAGAGGGAGTGAAGGAGAGATGGAGGAGGTAGTGAAACGATAGAGGGAGTGAAGGAGAGATGGATGGAGGTAGTGAACGATAGAGGGAGTGAAGGAGAGATGGAGGGAGGTAGTGAATGATAGAGGGAGTGAAGGAGAGATGGATGGATGGAGGTAGTGAACAATAGAGGGAGTGAAGGAGAGATGGATGGAGGTAGTGAACGATAGAGGAGTGAAGGAGAGATGGAGGGAGGCAGTGAACGATAGAGGGAGTGAAGGAGAGATGGAGGGAGGTAGTGAACGATAAGGGAGTGAAGGAGAGATGGAGGAGGTAGTGAACGATAGAGGGAGTGAAGGAGAGATGGATGGAGGTAGTGAAACGATAGAGGGAGTGAAGGAGAGATGGATGGAGGTAGTGAACGATAGAGGGAGTGAAGGAGAGATGGATGGAGTAGTGAAAGATGGAGGGAGGAAAGATGGAGGGAGTGAAGGAGAGATGGATGGAGGTAGTGAACGATAGAGGGAGTGAAGGAGATATGGAGTATGAACATAGAAGGAGAGATGGAGGTAGGAACGATAGAGGGAGGAAGGAGAGATGGATGGAGGTAGAGAACGATAGAGGGAGTGAAGGAGAGATGGAGGAGGTAGTGAACGATAGAGGGAGTGAAGGAGAGATGGATGGAGGTAGTGAAACGATAGAGGGAGTGAAGGAGAGATGGATGGAGGTAGTGAACGATAGAGGGAGTGAAGGAGAGATGGAGGGAGGTAGTGAACCATAGAGGGAGTGAAGGAGAGATGGATGGAGGTAGTGAACGATAGAGGGAGTGAAGGAGAGATGGAGGAGGTAGTGAAGATAGAGGGAGTGAAGGAGAGATGGATGGATGGAGGTAGTGAACGATAGAGGGAGTGAAGGAGAGATGGATGGAGGTAGTGAACGATAGAGGGAGTGAAGGAGAGATGGATGGAGGTAGTGAACGATAGAGGGAGTGAAGGAGAGATGGAGGGAGGTAGTGAACGATAGAGGGAGTGAAGGAGAGATGGAGGGAGGGTAGTGAACGATAGAGGGAGTGAAGGAGAGATGGATGGAGGTAGGGAAACGATAGAGGGAGTGAAGGAGAGATGGAGGGAGGTAGTGAAACGATAGAGGGAGTGAAGGAGAGATGGATGGAGGAGAGCGAAACGATAGAGGGAGAGAAGGAGAGATGGATGGAGGTAGTGAACGATAGAGGGAGTGAAGGAGAGATGGAGGAGTAGGGAAAGACAGAGGGAGGAAAATGGAGAGGGAGTGAACGATAGAGGGAGTGAAGGAGATGGATGGAGGTAGTGAAACGATAGAGGGAGTGAAGGAGAGATGGATGGAGGAGTGAACGATAGAGGAGTGAAGGAGAGATGGATGGGAGGTAGTGAACGATAGAGGGAGTGAAGGAGAAGAGGAGGTAGGAACGATAGAGGGAGTGAAGGAGAGATGGATGGAGGTAGTGAAAGATAGAGGGAGGAAGGAGAGATGGAGGGGAGGTAGTGAACGATAGAGGGAGTGAAGGAGAGATGGATGGAGGTAGGAACGATAGAGGGAGTGAAGGAGAGATGGATGGAGGTAGTGAAACGATAGAGGGAGTGAAGGAGAGATGGAGGGAGGTAGTGAACGATAGAGGGAGTGAAGGAGAGATGGATGGATGGAGGTAGGGAAACGATAGAGGGAGTGAAGGAGAGATGGATGGAGGTAGTGAACGATAGAGGGAGTGAAGGAGAGATGGATGGAGGTAGTGAACGATAGAGGGAGTGAAGGAGAGATGGAGGAGGTAGAGAAACGATAGAGGGAGTGAAGGAGAGATGGAGAGGTAGTGAACGATAGAAGGAGGGAAGGAGAGATGGAGGGAGGTAGTGAAACGATAGAGGGAGTGAAGGAGAGATGGATGGAGGGAGGTAGTGAACGATAGAGGGAGTGAAGGAGAGATGGAGGGAGGTAGTGAACGATAGAGGGAGTGAAGGAGAGATGGAGGGAGGTAGGAACGATAGAGGGAGTGAAGAGAGATGGAGGAGGAACGATAGAGGGAGTGAAGGAGAGAGGAGGTAGTGAACGATAGAGGAGTGAAGGAGAGATGGATGGAGGTAGTGAACGATAGAGGGAGTGAAGGAGATGATGGAGGTAGGAACGATAGAGGGAGTGAAGGAGAGATGGAGGGAGTAGTGGAACCATAGAGGGAGTGAAGGAGAGATGGATGGAGGTAGTGAAATAGAAGGAGTGAAGGAGAGATGGAGGGAGGTAGTGAAACGATAAAGGGAGTGAAGGAGAGAGAGGAGGTAGGAACCATAGAGGGAGTGAAAGGAGAGATGGACGGAGGCAGTGAAAGATAGAGGAGTGAAGGAGAGATGGATGAGGAAGTGAACATAGAGGGAGTGAAGGAGAGACGGATGGATGGAGGTAGTGAAACGATAGAGGGAGTGAAGGAGAGATGGATGGAGGTAGGAAACGATAGAGGGAGTGAAGGAGAGATGGAGGAGGTAGGAAACGATAGAGGGAGTGAAGGAGAGATGGATGGATGGAGGTAGTGAACAATAGAGGGAGTGAAGGAGAGATGGATGGAGGTAGTGAATGATAAAGGGAGTGAAGGAGAGATGGAGGGAGGTAGTGAACGATAGAGGGAGTGAAGGAGAGATGGAGGGAGGAAGGAACGATAGAGGGAGTGAAGGAGAGATGGAGGGAGGTAGTGAACGATAGAGGGAGTGAAGGAGAGATGGATGGAGGTAGGGAAACGATAGAGGGAGTGAAGGAGAGATGGATGGAGGTAGTGAAACGATAGAGGGAGTGAAGGAGAGATGGATGGAGGTAGTGAAAGATGGAGGAGAGAGGAGTGAAGGAGAGATGGATGGAGGTAGTGAACGATAGAGGGAGTGAAGGAGATGAGGGAGATAGGAACGATAGAGGAGTAAGAGAAGGAGGAGGAACATAGAGGGAGTGAAGGAGAGATGGAGGGAGGTAGGAACATAGAGGGAGTGAAGGAGAGATGGATGGAGGTAGTGAACGATAGAGGAGTGAAGGAGAGATGGATGGAGGTAGTGAACGATAGAGGGAGTGAAGAGAGATGGATGGAGGTAGTGAACGATAGAGGGAGTGAAGGAGAGATGGATGGATGGAGGTAGTGAACAATAGAGGGAGTGAAGGAGAGATGGATGGAGGTAGTGAACGATAGAGGGAGTGAAGGAGAGATGGATGGAGGTAGGAACGATAGAGGGAGTGAAGGAGAGATGGATGGAGGTAGTGAACGATAGAAGGGAGTGAAGGAGAGATGGAGGGAGGTAGTGAACGATAGAGGGAGTGAAGGAGAGATGGATGGAGGTAGTGAAACGATAGAGGGAGTGAAGGAGAGATGGATGGAGGTAGCGAACGATAGAGGAGTGAAGGAGAGATGGATGGAGGTAGTGAATGATAGAGGGAGTGAAGGAGAGATGGATGGAGGTAGTGAACGATAGAGGGAGTGAAGGAGAGATGGAGGGAGGTAGTGAACGATAGAGGGAGTGAAGGAGAGATGGAGGAGGTAGTGAAAGATAGAGGGAGTGAAGGAGAGATGGATGGAGGTAGTGAAACGATAGAGGGAGTGAAGGAGAGATGGATGGAGGTAGTGAAACGATAGAGGGAGTGAAGGAGAGATGGATGGAGGTAGTGAACGATAGAGGGAGTGAAGGAGAGATGGAGGGAGGGAGGGAACGATAGAGGGAGTGAAGGAGAGATGGATGGATGGAGGTAGTGAACGATAGAGGGAGTGAAGGAGAGATGGATGGAGGTAGTGAACGATAGAGGGAGTGAAGGAGAGATGGATGGAGGTAGTGAACGATAGAGGGAGGAAGGAGAGATGGAGGGAGGTAGGGAACGATAGAAGGAGTGAAGGAGAGATGGAGGAGAGTGAAACGATAGAGGGAGTGAAGGAGAGATGGATGGAGGTAGTGAACGATAGAGGGAGAAGGAGAGAGGATGGATGGAGGTAGTGAACGATAGAGGGAGTGAAGGAGAGATGGATGGAGGTAGTGAACGATAGAGGGAGTGAAGGAGAGATGGAGGGAGGTAGTGAACGATAGAGGGAGGAAGGAGAGGATGGGGAGGTAGGAAAGATAGAGGGAGGAAGGAGAGATGGAGGTAGGAACGATAGAGGGAGTGAAGGAGAGATGGATGGAGGTAGTGAACGATAGAGGGAGTGAAGGAGAGATGTGATGGAGGAGTGAACGATAGAGGGAGGAAGGAGAGATGGAGGGAGTGAGAACGATAGAGGGAGTGAAGGAGAGATGGATGGAGGAGTGAACGATAGAGGGAGTGAAGGAGAGATGGAGGAGAGGAACGATAGAGGGAGTGAAGGAGAGATGGATGGAGGAGGAACGATAGAGGGAGTGAAGGAGAGATGGATGGAGGTAGTGAAAGATAGAGGAGTGAAGGAGAGATGGATGGAGGTAGTGAACGATAGAGGGAGTGAAGGAGAGATGGATGGACGGAGGTAGGAACGATAGAGGGAGTGAAGGAGAGATGGATGGAGGTAGTGAACGATAGAGGGAGTGAAGAGAGATGGAGGGAGGTAGTGAATGATAGAGGAGTGAAGGAGAGATGGATGGATGGAGGTAGTGAACAATAGAGGGAGTGAAGGAGAGATGGATGGAGGTAGTGAACGATAGAGGGAGTGAAGGAGAGATGGAGGGAGGTAGGAAACGATAGAGGGAGTGAAGGAGAGATGGAGAGGTAGGAACGATAGAGGGAGTGAAGGAGAGATGGAGGAGGTAGGAACGATAGAGGGAGTGAAGGAGAGATGGATGGAGGTAGTGAACGATAGAGGGAGGAAGAGAGATGGATGGAGGTAGTGAACGATAGAGGGAGTGAAGGAGAGATGGATGGAGGTAGTGAAAGAGGAGGAGAAAGATGGAGGGAGTGAAGGAGAGATGGATGGAGGTAGTGAACGATAGAGGGAGTGAAGGGATATGGATAGTGAACAGAAAGATGAGAGGAACGATAGAGGGAGTGAAGGAGAGATGGAGGGAGGTAGTGAACCATAGAGGGAGGGAAGGAGAGATGGAGGGGGTAGTGAAGCATAGAGGGAGTGAAGGAGAGATGGATGGAGGTAGTGAAACGATAGAGGGAGTGAAGGAGAGATGGATGGAGGTAGTGAAGATAGAGGGAGTGAAGGAGAGATGGATGGATGGAGGTAGAACGATAGAGGGAGTGAAGGAGAGATGGATGGAGGTAGGAACGATAGAGGGAGTGAAGGAGAGATGGATGGAGGTAGTGAAACGATAGAGGGAGTGAAGGAGAGATGGAGGGAGGTAGTGAAACGATAGAGGGAGTGAAGGAGAGATGGAGGGAGGTAGTGAACGATAGAGGGAGTGAAGGAGAGATGGATGGAGGTAGTGAAAGATGGAGGAGTGAAGGAGAGATGGATGGAGGTAGGAAACGATAGAGGGAGTGAAGGAGAGATGGAGGAGGTAGTGAACGATAGAGGGAGTGAAGAGAGATGGAGGGAGGAGGAACATAGAGGAGTGAAGGAAGACGGATGGAGGCAGTGAAACGATAGAGGAGTGAAGGAGAGATGGATGAGGTAGTGAACCATAGAGGGAGCGAAGGAGAGATGGATGGAGGTAGTAAACGATAGAGGGAGTGAAGGAGAGATTGGATGGAGGTAGTGAACGATAGAGGGAGTGAAGGAGAGATGGAGGGAGGTAGTGAACGATAGAGGGAGTGAAGGAGAGATGGATGGATGGAGGTAGAGAAACGATAGAGGGAGTGAAGGAGAGATGGATGGAGGTAGTGAACGATAGAGGGAGTGAAGGAGAGATGGAGGGAGGTAGGAACGATAGAGGGAGTGAAGGAGAGATGGAGGAGTAGTGAAACGATAAAGGAGGAAGGAGAGATGGAGGGAGGCAGTGAACCATAGATGGGAGTGAAGGAGAGACGGATGGAGGTAGTGAAAGGATAGAGGGAGGAAGGAGAGATTGATGGATGGGGGGAGTGAAAGATGGAGGGAGTGAAGGAGAGATGGGGGAGGTAGAGAAAATAGAGGGAGTGAAGGAGAGATGGATGGAGGTAGTGAACGATAGAGGGAGTGAAGGAGAAGATGGAGTAGGAACCATAGAGGGAGTGAAGAGAGTGGAGGAGGAACATAGAGGGAGAAGGAGAGATAGGAGAACGATAGAGGAGTGAAGGAGAGATGGATGGAGAGTGAAGATAAGGGAGTGAAGGAGAGATGGATGGGAGGTAGTGAACATAGAGGGAGTGAAGAGAGATGGATGGAGGTAGGAACGATAGAGGGAGTGAAGGAGAGATGGACGGAGGTAGTGAAACGATAGAGGGAGTGAAGGAGAGATGGACGAGGAGTGAACGATAGAGGGAGTGAAGGAGAGATGGATGGAGGTAGTGAACGATAGAGGGAGAAGGAGAGATGATGGAGGTAGTGAACCATAGAGGGAGTGAAGGAGAGATGGATGAGGTAGTGAATGATAGAGGAGTGAAGGAGAGATGGATGGGAGGAGTGAACGATAGAGGGAGTGAAGGAAAGATGGATGGAGAGGAACGATAGAGTGAAGAAGAGATGGAGGTAGAGAACCATAGAGGGAGTGAAGGAGAGAGGAGGAGGTAGTAAAGATAGAGAAGTGAAGGAGAGATGGAGAGGTAGTGAACGATAGAGGGAGTGAAGGAGAGATGGATGGATAGTAGGGAACGATAGAGGAGTGAAGGAGAGATGGATGGAGGAGTGAAAACGATAGAGGGAGGAAAGAGAGAGGATGGAGGTAGGGAACCATAGAGAAAGGAGAGATGGAGGAGAAGATGGAAGGAACGATAGAGAGTGAAGGAGAGAGGAGGTAGTGAACGATAGAGGAGGAAGGAGAGATGGACGGAGGTAGTGAACGAAGAGGAGTGAAGGAGAGATGGAGGGAGGTAGAACGAAGAGGAGTAAGGAGAGATGGATGATGCAGTAGAACGATAGAGGGAGTGAAGGAGAGACGGACGGAGGTAGGAAACGGATGAGGGATAAGAGAGACGGAGGAGAGTGAACGATAGAGAAGAAGAGACGGACGGAGGATGAAGATAGAGGAGGAAGGAGAGATGGACGGATGGCAGTGAACGATAGAGGGAGTGGAAGGAGAGATGGAGGGGAGGAAGAAACGATAGAGGGAGGGAAGGAGATATGAGGAGAGAACATAGAGGGAGTGAAGGAGAGGGAGGTAGGAAGATAGAGGAGTGAAGGAGAGATGGATGGAGGTAGGAACGATAGAGGGGTGAAAGGAGAGATGGAGGAGGGAGGGAACGATAGAGGGAGTGAAGGAGAGATGGATGGAGGAAGTGAACCATAGAGGGAGTAAGGAGAGATGGATGGAGGTAGGAAACGATAGAGGGAGTGAAGGAGAGATGATGAGGAAGTGAACGATAGAGAGTGAAGGAGAGACGGATGGATGGAGGTAGTGAACGATAGAGGGAGTGAAGGAGAGATGGAGTGGAGGTAGTGAAAACGATAGAGGGAGTGAAGGAGAGATGGAGGGAGTGAGTGAATGATAGAGGGAGTGAAGGAGAGACTGGACGGATGGAGGTAGAACAATAGAGGGAGGGAAGGAGAGATGGATGGAGGTAGTGAACGATAAAGGGAGTGAAGGAGAGATTGAGGGAGGTAGTGAAACGATAGAGGGAGTGAAGGAGAGATGGAGGAGGTAGTGAACGATAAAGGGAGTGAAGGAGAGATGGAGGGAGGTAGTGAAACGATAGAGGGAGTGAAGGAGAGATGGATGGAGGTAGTGAACGATAGAGGGAGTGAAGAGAGATGGATGGAGTAGAGAACGATAGAGGGAGTGAAGGAGAGATGGATGGAGGTAGTGAAAGATGGAGGGAGTGAAAGATGGAGGGAGTGAAGGAGAGATGGATGGAGGCAGGAACGATAGAGGGAGTGAAGGAGATATGGAGGAAGGAACAAAGGAGAGATGGAGGTAGGAACGATAGAGAGAAGGAGGGATGGATGGGAGGTAGTGAAACCATAGAGGAGTGAAGGAGAGATGAAGGAGGTAGGGAACGATAGAGGGAGTGAAGGAGAGATGGATGGAGGAGTGAACGATAGAGGGAGTGAAGGAGAGATGGATGGAGGTAGGAACGATAGAGGAGTGAAGGAGAGATGGATGGATGGAGTAGTGAACGATAGAGGGAGTGAAGGAGAGATGGATGGAGAAAGGGAACGATAGAGGGAGTGAAGGAGAGATGGATGGAGGTAGGAACGATAGAGGGAGTGAAGGAGAGATGGAGGAGGTAGGGAACGATAAAGGGAGTGAAGGAGAGATGGAGGGAGGTAGTGAACGATAGAGGGAGTGAAGGAGAGATGGATGGAGTAGGAAAGAGGAGGGAGTGAAGGAGAGACGGATGGAGGTAGTGAACGATAGAGGGAGTGAAGGAAGATGGAGGAGTAGTGAACGATAGAGGGAGTGAAGGAGAGATGGGGGAGGTAGTGAACCATAGAGGGAGTGAAGGAGAGATGGATGGAGGTAGGGAAAGATGGAGGGAGTGAAGGAGAGATGGATGAGGTAGAAGAAACGAAGAGGGGATAAGGAGAGATGGATGGAGGTAGGAACGATAGAGGAGTGAAGGAGAGATGGATGGAGGAGTGAACATAGAGGAGTGAAGGAGAGATGGAGGGAGGAAGTGAAACGATAGAGGGAGTGAAGGAGAGATGGATGGATGGAGGTAGGGAAACGATAGAGGGAGTGAAGGAGAGATGGATGGAGGTAGTGAACGATAGAGGGAGTGAAGGAGAGATGGATGGAGGTAGGGAACGATAGAGGGAGTGAAGGAGAGATGGAGGGAGGTAGTGAACGATAGAGGAGTGAAGGAGAGATGGAGGGAGGTAGTGAAACGACAGAGGGAGTGAAGGAGAGATGGAGGGAGGTAGTGAACGATAAAGGAGTGAAGGAGAGATGGAGGGAGGCAGCGAACGATAGAGGGAGTGAAGGAGAGATGGATGGAGGTAGTGAAAGATAGAGGGAGTGAAGGAGACGACGGACGGATGATAGTGAGAGGAGGAGTGAAGAGAGATGCGATGGATGGAGGTAGTGAAAGATGGAGGGAGTGAAGGAGAGATGGATGGAGGTAGTGAACGATAGAGGGGATGAAGGAGAGATGGAGTGAAAATAGAGGAGTGAAGGACGGAGGAAGTGAACGATAGAGGAGTGAAGGAGAGATGGAGGATAGAACGATAGAGGAGTGAAGGAGAGACGGATGGAGGTAGTGAACGATAGAGGGAGTGAAGGAGGGATGGAGGGAGGTAGTGAAAGCATAGAGGGAGTGAAGGAGAGATGGATGAGGTAGTGAACGATAGAGGGAGTGAAGGAGAGATGGATGGAGGTAGTGAAAGATAGAGGGAGTGAAGGAGAGATGGAGGAGGTAGTGAACGATAGAGGGAGTGAAGGAGAGATGGATGGAGGTGGTAGAACGATAGAGGGAGGGAAGGAGAGATGGATGGAGTAGGAACGATAGAGGGAGTGAAGGAGAGATGGAGGGAGGCAGGGAACGATAGAGGGAGTGAAGGAGAGATGGATGGATGGAGGTAGAACGATAGAGGAGTGAAGGAAAGATGGATGGAGGTAGTGAAACGATAGAGGGAGTGAAGGAGAGATGGATGGAGGTAGTGAACATAGAGGGAGTGGAAGGAGAGATGGAGAGGTAGTGAAACGATAGAGGAGTGAAGGAGAGATGGAGGAGGTGTGAAACGATAGAGAGTGAAGGAGAGATGGATGGAGGTAGTGAAACGATAGAGGAGTGAAGGAGAGATGGATGGAGGAGGATAGTGAAACGATAGAGAGTGAAGGAGAGACGGATGGATGGAGGAGGAACGAAGATGGAGAGGAAGGAGAGACGGATGGAGGTAGTGAACGAGAGAGGGAGTGAAGGAGAGACGGAGGGAGGCAGTGAACGATAGAGGGAGTGAAGGAGGGATGGAGGAGGCAGTGAAACGATAGAGGGAGGAAGGAGAGATGGATGGAGGTAGGAACGATAGAGGGAGTGAAGGAGAGATGGATGGAGGTAGAGAAACAATAGAGGGAGTGAAGGAGAGATGGACAGAGTGAACATAGAGGAGTGAAGGAGAGACGGACGGAGGCAGAGAACCACAGAGGGAGTAAGGAGAGATGGATGGAGGAGTGAAACGATAGAGGATGAAGGAGAGATGGAGAGTAGGAAATGATAGAGGGAGTAAGGAGAGATGGATGGATGGAGGTAGGAACATAGAGGGAGTGAAGGAGAGATGGATGGAGGTAGTGAAACGATAGAGGGAATGAAGGAGAGATGGAGGGAGGCAGGAACGATAGAGGAGTAATGAGAGATGGAGGGAGGCAGTGAACGATAGAGGAGTGAAGGAGAGATGGAGGGAGTGTAGTGAACGATAGAGGGAGTGAAGGAGAGACTTGGATGGAGGTAGGAAACGAAGAGGGAGTGAAGGAGAGACGGACGGATGGAGTAGTGAACGACAGAGGGAGTGAAGGAGAGATGGATGGAGGTAGCGAACGAAGAAGGAGTGAAGGAGAGATGGAGGTAGTGAACGATAGAGGGAGTGAAGGAGAGATGGAGGAGGTAGTGAACGATAGAGGGAGTGAAGGAGATGGATGGAGGTAGTGAACCATAGAGGAGGAATGAGAGATGGAGTAGTGAAACGATAGAGGGATGAAGGAGAGATGGATGGAGGTAGTGAACGATAGAGGGAGTGAAGGAGAGATGGAGGAGGTAGTGAACGACAGAGGGAGTGAAGGAGAGATGGATGGAAAGTAGGAACATAGAGGGAGTGAAGGAGAGATGGATGGAGGTAGTGAAACGATAGAGGGAGTGAAGGAGAGATGGATGGAGGAAGTGAAACGATAGAGGGAGTGAAGGAGAGATGGATGGAGGTAGTGAACGATAGAGGGAGTGAAGGAGAGATGGATGGAGGAGTGAAACGATAGAGGGAGTGAAGGAGAGATGGAGGGAGGTAGTGAACGATAGAGGGAGTGAAGGAGAGATGGATGGATGAGGAGTGAACAATAGAGGAGTGAAGGAGAGATGGACGGAGGTAGTGAAACGATAGAGGGAGTGAAGGAGAGATGGAGGAGGTAGAGAACGATAGAGGAGTGAAGGAGAGATGGAGGGAGGTAGGGAACGATAGAGGGAGTGAAGGAGAGATGGATGGAGGTAGGGAACGATAGAGGGAGTGAAGGAGAGATGGATGGAGGTAGTGAAACGATAGAGGGAGTGAAGGAGAGACGGATGGAGGTAGGAACGATAGAGGGAGTGAAGGAGAGACGGAGGAGTGAAACGATAGAGGGAGTGAAGGAGAGATGGATGGAGGAAGTGAACGATAGAGGAGTGAAGGAGAGATGGAGGGTAGTGAACGATAGAGGAGAAAAGATGGAGGAAGAACGATAGAGGGAGTGAAGGAGAGACGGATGGAGGTAGGAAACGATAGAGGGAGTGAAGGAGAATGGATGGAGGTAGGAACGAAGAGGGAGTGAAGAGCGGATGGAGGTAGTGAAGATAGAGGGAGTGAAGGAGAGATGGACGGAGGAGAGAAACGATAGAGGGAGTGGAAGGAGAGATGGATGGAGGTAGTGAACGATAGAGGGAGTGAAGGAGAGATGGATGGAGGTAGTGAACGATAGAGGGAGTGAAGGAGAGATGGATGGAGGAAGTGAACGATAGAGGGAGTGAAGGAGATGGAGGGAGCAGGGAACATAGAGGAGTGAAGAGAGATGGAGGGAGTGAGGGAAACGATAGAGGGAGTGAAGGAGAGATGGATGGAGGTAGTGAAAGATAGAGGGAGTGAAGGAGAGATGGAGGGAGGTAGTGAAACGATAGAGGGAGTGAAGGAGAGATGGATGGAGGTAGTGAAACGATAGAGGGAGTGAAGGAGAGATGGATGGAGGTAGTGAAACGATAGAGGGAGTGAAGGAGAGATGGATGGAGGAAGTGAAAGACAGAGGGAGTGAAGGAGAGATGGATGGAGGCAGTGAACCATAGAGGGAGTGAAGGAGAGATGGAGGTAGTGAACGATAGAGAGTGAAGGAGAGATGGAGGTAGGGAACCATAGAGGGAGTGAAGGAGAGATGGAGAAGGAACGATAGAGGGAGTGAAGGAGAGATGGATGGAGGTAGGAACGAAGAGGAGTGAAGGAGAGATGGATGGAGGGAGTGAACATAGAGGATGTAAGAGAGATGGACGGAGGCAGTGAAACACAGAGGGAGTGAAGGAGAGATGGATGGGATAGTGAAACGATAGAGGGAGTGAAGGAGAGATGGAGGGAGGAAGGAAAGATAGAGGGAGTGAAGGAGACGATGGATGAGGTAGTGAACGATAGAGGGAGTGAAGGAGATGGATGGAGGTAGTGAAACGATAGAGGGAGTGAAGGAGAGATGGATGGAGGTAGTGAAACGATAGAGGGAGTGAAGGAGAGATGGATGGAGGTAGTGAACGATAGAGGGAGGAAGGAGAGATGGAGGAGGTAGGAACGATAGAGGGAGGGAAGGAGAGATGGATGGAGGTAGGAACGATAGAGGGAGTGAAGGAGAGATGGATGGAGGCAGTGAAACGATAGAGGGAGTGAAGGAGAGATGGAGGAGGTAGTGAACGATAGAGGAGTGAAGGAGAGATGGAGGGAGGTAGTGAACGATAGAGGGAGTGAAGGAGAGATGGATGGAGGTAGTGAACGATAGAGGGAGTGAAGGAGAGATGGATGGAGGTAGGAAGATAGAGGGAGTGAAGGAGAGATGGAGGGAGGTAGTGAACATAGAGGGAGTGAAGGAGAGATGGATGAGGTAGTGAACATAGAGGGAGTGAAGGAGAGATGGACTGGAGGTAGAAAACATAGAGGATGAAGGAGAGATGGACGGAGAGAAACGATAGAGGAGTGAAGGAGAGATGGATGAGGGAGGTAGTGAACGATAGAGGGAGTGAAGGAGAGACGGAGGAGGCAGGAACGATAGAGGGAGAAAGGAGAGATGGACGGAGTAGTGAAACGATAGAGTGAGTAAGGAGAGATGGATGGAGGTAGGGAACCATAGAGGGAGGGAAGGAGAGATGGATGGAGGTAGAGAACGATAGATGGGAGGAAGGAGGAGATGGAGGAAGAACCAGAGAGGGGAGTAAGGAGAGATGGATGGAGGTAGGGAACGAAGAGGGAGTAAGGAGAGATGGATGGAGTAGGAAGATAGAGGGAGTGAAGGAGAAGAGGATGGAGGTAGGAAGATAGAGGGAGTGAAGAGAGATGGATGGAGGTAGTGAACGATAGAGGGAGTGAAGGAGAGATGGATGGAGGTAGTGAACAGAGGGAGTGAAGGAGAGATGGATGGAGAGTGAACGATAGAAGGAGTGAAGGAGAGATGGAGGAGGTGAGTGAACGATAAGGGAGTGAAGAGAGATGGAGGGAGGAGTGAACGATGAGAGGGAAGGAGAGATGGAGGGGAGGTAGTGAACGATAGAGGGAGTGAAGGAGAGATGGACGGAGTAGTGAAACGATAGAGGGAGTGAAGAGAGACGGACGGAGGGATAGTGAAACGATAGAGGGAGTGAAGGAGAGATGGACGGATGGAGGTAGTGAAACGATAGAGGGAGTGAAGGAGAGATGGATGGAGGTAGTGAAATAGAGGAGGAAGGAGAGATGGAGGGGAGTGAACGATAGAGGGAGTGAAGGAGATGATGGAGGTAGTGAAGATAGAGGGATGAAGGAGAGATGGAGATAGTGAAACGATAGAGGGAGTGAAGGAGAGATGGATGGAGGTAGTGAACGATAGAGGGAGTGAAGGAGAGATGGAGGGAGGTAGGAACATAGAGGGAGTGAAGAGAGAGGCGGAGGTAGGAACGATAGAGGGAGTGAAGGAGAGATGGATGGAGGTAGTGAACGATAGAGGGAGTGAAGGAGAGATGGAGGAGGTAGTGAACCATAGAGGGAGTGAAGGAGAGATGGATGGAGGTAGTGAACGACAGAGGGAGTGAAGGAGAGATGGATGGAGGTAGTGAACCATAGAGGGAGTGGAAGGAGAGATGGAGAGGTAGTGAATGATAGAGGGAGTGAATGAGAGATATGGATGGAGGTAGTGAACGATAGAGGGAGTGAAGAAAGATGGATGGAGGTAGTGAAAGATAGAGGGAGTGAAGAAGATGGATGGAGGTAGTGAACGATAGAGGGAGTGAAGGAGAGATGGAGGGGAGGTAGGAAACGATAAGGGAGTGGAAGGAGAGATGGAGGGAGGTAGTGAACGATAGAGGGAGTGAAGGAGAGAGGATGGAGGTAGTGAAAGATAGAGGGAGGAAGGAGAGATGGATGGAGGTAGGAACGATAGAGGGAGGAAGGAGAGATGGAGGGAGGTAGAAAGAAGAGGGAGTGAAGGAGAGAGGATGGATGGAGGTAGAGAACATAGAGGGAGTGAAGGAGAGATGGATGGATGTAGGGAACATAGAAGCGAATGAAATGATGAGAAAGAAGTGAATGAGAGATGAGGAGAGTAAACATAGGGAGTGAAGGAGAGACGGACGGAGGTAGTGAAACGATAGAGTGAAGAAGATGGAGAAGTGAAACAAGAGGGATGAATGAGAGACGGACGGAGGAAGGAAACGATAGAGGGAAAGGAGAGATGATGGATGAACGATAGAGGGAGTGAATAAGATGACGGAGGCAACGATAGAGATGAAAGAGACGGATGGAGGGAGTGAACATAGAGGGAGTGAAGGAGAGATGGATGGAGTAGAGAACGATAGAAGTGAAGGAGAGAGGATGGAGGTAGTGAAAACGATAGAGGGAGTGAAGGAGAGATGGATGGAGGTAGGAACGATAGAGGGAGTGAAGGAGAGATGGAGGAGGTAGTGAACGATAGAGGGAGTGAAGGAGAGATGGAGGGAGGCAGGAACGATAGAGGGAGAAGGAAGATGGATGGAGGCAGGGAACCATAGAGGGAGTGAAGGAGAGATGGAGGGAGGTAGTGAACGATAGAGGGAGTGAAGGAGAGATGGAGATGGAGGTAGTGAACGATAGAGGGAGTGAAGGAGAGATGGATGGATGGAGGAGAACGATAGAGGGAGTAAGGAGAGATGGATGGAGGTAGTGAAACGATAGAGGAGTGAAGGAGATGGATGGAGGTAGGAACGATAGAGGGAGTGAAGGAAGATGGAGGGAGGAGTGAACGATAGAGGGAGTGAAGGAGAGATGGAGGGAGGCAGTGAAACATAGAGGAGTGAAAGGAGAGATGGACGGAGGAAGTGAAACGAAGAGGAGTAGAAGGGAGAGATGGAGGGAGGTAGTGAACGATAGAGAGAAGAGAGATGGATGGAGGCAGGAAAGATAGAGGAGTGAATGAGAGATGATGGACGGATGGAGGTAGGAAAGATAGAGGGAGTGAAGAGAGACGGATGATGGAGGTATGAAAGAGAGATGAAAGGAGAGATGGATGGAGGTAGTGAAAGAAGAGGGAGTGAAGGAGAGATGGATGGAGCGAGTAGTGAACGATAGAGGGAGTGGAAGGAGATGATGGAGGTAGTGAACGATAGAGGGAGTGAAGGAGAGATGGGAGGAAGGAAACGATAGAGGGAGTGAAGGAGAGATGGATGGAGGTAGTTGAACGATAGAGGGAGTGAAGGAGAGATGGATGGAGGTAGTGAACGATAGAGGGAGTGAAGGAGAGATGGATGGAGGTAGTGAACGATAGAGGGAGTGAAGGAGAGATGGAGGGAGGTGAGTGAAAGATAGAGGGAGTGAAGGAGAGATGGAGGGAGGTAGTGAACGATAGAGGGAGTGAAGGAGAGATGGATGGAGGTAGTGAAACGATAGAGGGAGTGAAGGAGAGATGGATGGAGGTAGTGAACGATAGAGGGAGTGAAGGAGAGATTGGAAGGTAGTGAAACGATAGAGGGAGTGAAGGAGAGATGGATGGATGGAGGTAGTGAAACGATAGAGGGAGTGAAGGAGAGATGGATGGAGGAAGTGAACGATAGAGGAGTGAAGGAGAGATGGAGGGAGGTAGTGAAACGATAGAGGGAGTGAAGGAGAGATGGAGGGAGGTAGTGAACGATAGAGGGAGTGAAGGAGAGATGGATGGGAGGTAGTGAACCATAGAGGGAGTGAAGGAGAGATGGAGGGAGGTAGTGAACGATAGAGGGAGTGAAGGAGAGATGGAGGGAGGTAGTGAAACGATAGAGGGAGTGAAGGAGAGATGGAGGGAGGTAGTGAAAGATGGAGGGAGTGAAGGAGAGATGGATGATAGTGAACGATAGAGTGGAGTGAAGGAGAGATCGGAGGTAGTGGAACGATAGAGGGAGTGAAGGAGAGGATGGAGGTAGTGAACGATAGAGGGAGTGAAGGAGAGATGGAGGTAGTGAACGATAGAGGGAGTGAAGGAGAGATGGATGGAGGTAGTGAACGATAGAGGGAGTGAAGGAGGGACGGAGGGAGGTAGTGAACGATAGAGGAGTGAAGGAGAGATGGACGGGAGGTAGTGAACGATAGAGGGAGGAAGGAGAGATGGATGGAGGTAGTGAAACGATAGAGGGAGTGAAGGAGAGATGGATGGAGGTAGTGAACGATAGAGGGAGTGAAGGAGAGATGGAGGGAGGTAGTGAACGATAGAGGGAGTGAAGGAGAGATGGATGGAGGTAGTGAACGATAGAGGGAGTGAAGGAGAGATGGATGGAGGTAGTGAACGATAGAGGGAGTGAAGGAGAGATGGAGGGAGGTAGTGAACGATAGAGGGAGTGAAGGAGAGATGGATGGATGGAGGTAGGAACGATAGAGGAGTGAAGGAGAGATGGATGGAGGTAGTGAACGATAGAGGGAGTGAAGGAGAGATGGATGGAGGTAGTGAACGATAGAGGGAGTGAAGGAGAGATGGAGGGAGGTAGTGAACGATAGAGGGAGTGAAGGAGAGATGGAGGGAGGTAGTGAACGATAGAGGGAGTGAAGGAGAGATGGATGGGAGGTAGTGAACGATAGAGGGAGTGAAGGAGAGATGGATGGAGGTAGTGAACGATAGAGGGAGTGAAGGAGAGATGGACGGAGGTAGTGAAAGATAGAGGAGTGAAGGAGAGATGGATGGAGGTAGTGAACGATAGAGGGAGTGAAGGAGAGATGGATGGAGGTAGTGAAAGATAGAGGGAGTGAAGGAGAGATGGATGGAGGTAGTGAACGATAGAGGGAGTGAAGGAGAGATGGAGGAGGTAGTGAACGATAGAGGAGTGAAGGAGGATGGGAGGTAGTGAACGATAGAGGGAGTGAAGGAGAGATGGAGGGAGGTAGTGAACGATAGAGGGAGTGAAGGAGAGATGGAGGGAGGTAGTGAACGATAGAGGGAGTGAAGGAGAGATGGAGGGAGGTAGTGAACGATAGAGGGAGGAAGGAGAGATGGATGGAGGTAGTGAACGATAGAGGGAGTGAAGGAGAGATGGATGGAGGTAGTGAAACGAAGAGGGAGTGAAGGAGAGATGGATGGAGGTAGTGAACGATAGAGGGAGTGAAGGAGAGATGGATGGAGGTAGTGAACGATAGAGGGAGTGAAGGAGAGATGGAGGGAGGTAGTGAACGATAGAGGGAGTGAAGGAGAGATGGAGGGAGGTAGTGAACGATAGAGGGAGTGGAAGGAGAGATGGATGGATGGAGGTAGTGAACGATAGAGGGAGTGAAGGAAAGATGGATGGAGGTAGTGAACGATAGAGGGAGTGAAGGAGAGATGGATGGAGGTAGTGAACGATAGAGGGAGTGAAGGAGAGATGGATGGAGGTAGTGAACGATAGAGGGAGTGAAGGAGAGATGGATGGAGGTAGTGACGATAGAGGGAGTGAAGGAGAGATGGAGGAGGTAGTGAACGATAGAGGGAGGAAGGAGAGATGGACGGAGGGAGGTAGTGAACGATAGAGGAGTGAAGGAGAGATGGATGGAGGTAGTGAACGATAGAGGGAGTGAAGGAGAGATGGATGGAGGTAGTGAACGATAGAGGGAGTGAAGGAGAGATGGATGGAGGTAGTGAACGATAGAGGGAGTGAAGGAGAGATGGATGGAGGTAGTGAACGATAGAGGGAGTGAAGGAGAGATGGAGGGAGGTAGTGAACGATAGAGGGAGTGAAGGAGAGATGGAGGGAGGTAGTGAACGATAGAGGGAGTGAAGGAGAGATGGATGGAGGTAGTGAACGATAGAGGAGTGAAGGAGAGATGGATGGAGGAGGGAGTGAAACGATAGAGGGAGGAATGAGAGATGGAGGAGGTAGTGAACGATGGAGGGAGTGAAGGAGAGATGGATGGAGGTAGTGAAACGATAGAGGGAGTGAAGGAGAGATGGAGGTAGTGAACGATAGAGGGAGTGAAGGAGAGATGGAGGTAGTGAACGATAGAGGGAGTGAAGGAGAGATGGAGGTAGTGAACGATAGAGGGAGTGAAGGAGAGATGGAGGGAGGTAGTGAACGATAGAGGGAGTGAAGGAGAGATGGATGGAGGTAGGAACGATAGAGGGAGTGAAAGGAGAGATGGATGGAGGTAGTGAACGATAGAGGGAGTGAAGGAGAGATGGAGGGAGGTAGTGAAACGATAGAGGGAGTGAAGGAGAGATGGAGGAGGTAGTGAACGATAGAGGGAGTGAAGGAGAGATGGATGGAGGTAGTGAACGATAGAGGAAGTGAAGGAGAGATGGATGGAGGTAGTGAACGATAGAGGGAGTGAAGGAGAGATGGATGAGGTAGTGAACGATAGAGGGAGTGAAGGAGAGATGGATGGATGGAGGTAGTGAACGATAGAGGGAGTGAAGGAGAGATGGATGGAGGTAGTGAACGATAGAGGGAGTGAAGGAGAGATGGAGGGAGGTAGTGAACGATAGAGGGAGTGAAGGAGAGATGGAGGGAGGTAGTGAAACGATGAGAGGGAGTGAAGGAGAGATGGAGGAGGTAGTGAACGATAGAGGGAGTGAAGGAGAGATGGAGGGAGGTAGGAAACGATAGAGGGAGTGAAGGAGAGATGGAGGGAGGTAGTGAACGATAGAGGAGTGAAGGAGAGATGGAGGGAGGTAGTGAACGATAGAGGGAGTGAAGGAGAGATGGATGGAGGTAGTGAACGATAGAGGGAGTGAAGGAGAGATGGATGGAGGAGTGAACGATAGAGGGAGTGAAGAGAGATGGATGGAGGTAGGAACGATAGAGGGAGTGAAGGAGAGATGGATGGAGGTAGTGAACGATAGAGGGAGTGAAGGAGAGATGGAGGGAGGTAGGAACGATAGAGGGAGTGAAGGAGAGATGGAGGTAGTGGAACGATAGAGGGAGTGAAGGAGAGATGGATGGAGGTAGTGAACGATAGAGGGAGTGAAGGAGAGATGGATGGGAGGTAGTGAAACGATAGAGGGAGTGAAGGAGAGATGGAGGAGGTAGTGAACGATAGAGGGAGTGAAGGAGAGATGGATGGAGGTAGTGAACGATAGAGGGAGTGAAGGAGAGATGGATGGAGGTAGTGAACGATAGAGGAGTGAAGGAGAGATGGAGGGAGGAGGTAGTGAACGATAGAGGGAGTGAAGGAGAGATGGATGGAGGTAGTGAACGATAGAGGGAGTGAAGGAGAGATGGAGGGAGGTAGTGAACGATAGAGGGAGTGAAGGAGAGATGGATGGAGGTAGTGAACGATAGAGGGAGTGAAGGAGAGATGGAGGAGGTAGTGAAACGATAGAGGGAGTGAAGGAGAGATGGATGGAGGTAGTGAAACGATAGAGGGAGTGAAGGAGAGATGGAGGGAGGTAGTGAACGATAGAGGGAGTGAAGGAGAGATGGATGGGAGGTAGTGAACGATAGAGGGAGTGAAGGAGAGATGGATGGAGGTAGTGAACGATAGAGGGAGTGAAGGAGAGATGGATGGAGGTAGTAAATGATAGAGGGAGGAAGGAGAGATGGATGGAGGATAGTGAACGATAGAGGGAGTGAAGGAGAGACGGATGGAGGAGGAAAGATGGAGGGAGTGAAGGAGAGATGGATGAGGTAGTGAACGATAGAGGGAGTGAAGGAGAGATGGATGGAGGTGGTGAACGATAGAGGGAGTGAAGGAGAGATGGAGGGAGGTAGTGAACGATAGAGGGAGTGAAGGAGAGATGGATGGAGGTAGGAAACGATAGAGGGAGTGAAGGAGAGATGGAGGAGGTAGTGAACGATAGAGGGAGTGAAGGAGAGATGGATGGAGGTAGTGAACGATAGAGGGAGTGAAGGAGAGATGGATGGAGGTAGTAACGATAGAGGGAGTGAAGGAGAGATGGAGGAGGTAGTGAACGATAGAGGGAGTGAAGGAGAGATGGATGGAGGTAGTGAACGATAGAGGGAGTGAAGGAGAGATGGATGGAGGTAGTGAACGATAGAGGGAGTGAAGGAGAGATGGAGGGAGGAGTGAATGATAGAGGGAGTGAAGGAGAGATGGATGGAGGTAGTGAAACGATAGAGGGAGTGAAGGAGAGATGGATGGAGGTAGTGAACGATAGAGAGTGAAGGAGAGATTGAGGGAGGTAGTGAACGATAGAGGGAGGAAGGAGAGATGGAGGAGGTAGTGAAACGATAGAGGGAGTGAAGGAGAGATGGAGGGAGGTAGTGAAACGATAGAGGGAGTGAAGGAGAGATGGAGGGAGGGGAGTGAACGAGAGGGAGTGAAGGAGAGATGGATGGAGGAGGTAGTGAAAGATAGAGGGAGTGAAGGAGAGATGGATGGAGGTAGAGAAACGATAGAGGGAGTGAAGGAGATGATGGAGGTAGTGGAACGATAGAGGGAGTGAAGGAGATATAGATGGAGGTAGTGGAACGATAGAGGGAGTGAAGGAGAGATGGATGGAGGTAGTGAACGATAGAGGGAGTGAAGGAGAGATGGAGGGAGGTAGTGAACGATAGAGGAGTGAAGGAGAGATGGAGGAGGTAGTGAACGATAGAGGGAGTGAAGGAGAGATGGAGATGGAGGTAGTGAACGATAAAGGGAGTGAAGGAGAGATGGAGGGAGGTAGTGAAAGATGGAGGGAGTGAAGGAGAGATGGAGGGAGGTAGTGAACGATAGAGGGAGTGAAGGAGAGATGGATGGAGGAGGTAGTGAACGATAGAGGGAGTGAAGGAGAGATGGATGGAGGTAGTGAAACGATAGAGGGAGTGAAGGAGAGATGGAGGGAGGTAGTGAACGATAGAGGGAGTGAAGGAGAGATGGAGGGAGGTAGTGAATGATAGAGGGAGTGAAGGAGAGATGGATGGAGGTATTGAACTATAGAGGGAGTGAAGGAGAGACTGATGGAGGTAGTGAACGATAAAGGGAGTGAAGGAGAGATGGAGGGAGGTAGTGAACGATAGAGGGAGTGAAGGAGAGATGGAGGGAGGTAGTGAACGATAGAGGGAGTGAAGGAGAGATGGATGGAGGTAGTGAACGATAGAGGGAGTGAAGGAGAGATGGATGGAGGTAGTGAACGATAGAGGGAGTGAAGGAGAGATGGATGGAGGTAGTGAAAGATGGAGGGAGTGAAAGATGGAGGGAGTGAAGGAGAGATGGATGGAGGTAGTGAACGATAGAGGGAGTGAAGGAGATATGGAGGTAGTGAACGATAGAGGGAGTGAAGGAGAGATGGAGGTAGTGAACGATAGAGGGAGTGAAGGAGAGATGGATGGAGGTAGTGAACGATAGAGGGAGTGAAGGAGGGATGGAGGGAGGTAGTGAACGATAGAGGGAGTGAAGGAGAGATGGCGGGAGGTAGTGAACGATAGAGGGAGTGAAGGAGAGATGGATGGAGGTAGTGAACGATAGAGGGAGTGAAGGAGAGATGGATGGAGGTAGTGAACGATAGAGGGAGTGAAGGAGAGATGGATGGAGGTAGTGAACGATAGAGGGAGTGAAGGAGAGATGGATGGAGGTAGTGAAACGATAGAGGGAGTGAAGGAGAGATGATGGAGGTAGTGAACGTAAGGAGAGATGGATGGAGGTAGTGAACGATAGAGGGAGTGAAGGAGAGATGGAGGGAGGTAGTGAACGATAGAGGGAGTGAAGGAGAGATGGATGGAGGTAGTGAACGATAGAGGGAGTGAAGGAGAGATGGAGGGAGGTAGTGAACGATAGAGGAGTGAAGGAGAGATGGATGGAGGTAGTGAACGATAGAGGGAGTGAAGGAGAATGGATGGAGGGTAGTGAACGATAGAGGGAGTGAAGGAGAGATGGATGGAGGTAGTGAAACGATAGAGGGAGTGAAGGAGAGATGGATGGAGGTAGTGAACGATAGAGGGAGTGAAGGAGAGGGATGGAGGTAGTGAACGATAGAGGGAGGAAGGAGATATGGAGGTAGTAGAACGATAGAGGGAGTGAAGGAGAGATGGAGGAGGTAGTGAACGATAGAGGAGTGAAGGAGAGATGGATGGAGGTAGTGAACGATAGAGGGAGTGAAGGAGGGATGGAGGGAGGTAGTGAACGATAGAGGGAGTGAAGGAGAGATGGCGGGAGGTAGTGAACGATAGAGGGAGTGAAGGAGAGATGGATGGAGGTAGTGAAAGATGGAGGGAGTGAAGGAGAGATGGATGAGGTAGTGAACGATAGAGGGAGTGAAGGAGAGATGGATGGAGGTAGTGAACGATAGAGGGAGTGAAGGAGAGATGGATGGAGGTAGTGAACGATAGAGGGAGTGAAGGAGAGATGGAGGGAGGTAGTGAATGATAGAGGGAGTGAAGGAGAGATGGATGGATGGAGGTAGTGAACGATAGAGGGAGTGAAGGAGAGATGGATGGAGGTAGTGAACGATAGAGGGAGTGAAGGAGAGATTGATGGAGGTAGTGAACGATAGAGGGAGTGAAGGAGAGATGGAGGGAGGTAGTGAACGATAGAGGGAGTGAAGGAGAGATGGAGGGAGGTAGTGAACGATAGAGGGAGTGAAGGAGAGATGGATGGAGGTAGTGAACGATAGAGGGAGTGAAGGAGAGATGGATGGGAGGTAGTGAACGAGAGAGGGAGTGAAGGAGAGATGGGGATGGAGGTAGTGAACGATAGAGGAGTGAAGGAGAGATGGATGGAGGTAGTAAAACGATAGAGGGAGTGAAGGAGAGGGATGGAAAGAAGAATGATGGAGGTATGAGAACGATAGAGGGAGTGAAGGAGAGATGGAGGTAGTGAAACGATAGAGGGAGTGAAGGAGAGATGGATGGAGGTAGTGAACGATAGAGGGAGTGAAGGAGGGATGGATGGAGGTAGTGAACGATAGAGGAGTGAAGGAGAGATGGATGGAGGTAGTGAACGATAGAGGGAGTGAAGGAGAGATGGATGGAGGTAGTGAAAGATAGAGGGAGTGAAGGAGAGATGGATGGAGGTAGTGAACGATAGAGGGAGTGAAGGAGAGATGGATGGAGTAGTGAAACGATAGAGGGAGTGAAGGAGAGATGGATGGAGGTAGTGAACGATAGAGGGAGTGAAGGAGAGATGGATGGAGGTAGTGAAGATAGAGGGAGTGAAGGAGAGATGGAGGGAGGTAGTGAAACGATAGAGGGAGTGAAGGAGAGATGGATGGAGGTAGTGAACGATAGAGGGAGTGAAGGAGAGATGGATGGAGGTAGTGAACGATAGAGGGAGTGAAGGAGAGATGGAGGGAGGTAGTGAACGATAGAGGGAGTGAAGGAGAGATGGAGGAGGTAGTGAACGATAGAGGGAGTGAAGGAGAGATGGATGGGAGGTAGTGAACGATAGAGGGAGTGAAGGAGAGATGGATGGAGGTAGTGAACGATAGAGGGAGTGAAGGAGAGATGGATGGAGGTAGTGAACGATAGAGGAGTGAAGAGATGGAGGAGGTATGAAGGAGTGAAGGAGAGATGGATGGAGGGAGGAACGATAGAGGGAGTGAAGGAGAGATGGATGGATGGAGGTAGTGAAACGATGGAGGGAGTGAAGGAGAGATGGATGGAGGTAGTGAACGATAGAGGGAGTGAAGGAGAGATGGATAGTGGACGGAGGGAGTGAAGGAGATGATGATAGAGGGAGTGAAGGAGGGATGGAGGGTAGAATCGATAGAGGGAGTGAAGGAGAGATGGATGGAGGTAGTGAACGATAGAGGGAGGGAAGGAGGAGAAAAGAGGGATGAAGGAGAGATGGATGGAGGTAGTGAACGATAGAGGGAGTGAAGGAGAGATGGAGGGAGGTAGTGAACGATAGAGGGAGTGAAGGAGAGATGGATGAGGTAGTGAACGATAGAGGGAGTGAAGGAGAGATGGATGGATGGAGGTAGTGAACGATAGAGGGAGTGAAGGAGAGATGGATGGAGGTAGTGAACGATAGAGGGAGTGAAGGAGAGATGTATGGAGGTAGTGAACGATAGAGGGAGTGAAGGAGAGAGGATGGATGGAGGTAGTGAACGATAGAGGGAGTGAAGGAGAGATGGATGGAGGTAGTGAACGATAGAGGGAGTGAAGGAGAGATGGATGGAGGTAGTGAACGATAGAGGGAGTGAAGGAGAGATGGATGGAGGTAGTGAACGATAGAGGGAGTGAAGGAGAGATGGAGGGAGGTAGTGAACGATAGAGGGAGTGAAGGAGAGATGGATGGAGGTAGTGAACGATAGAGGGAGTGAAGGAGAGATGGATGGATGGAGGTAGTGAACGATAGAGGGAGTGAAGGAGAGATGGATGGAGGTAGTGAACGATAGAGGGAGTGAAGGAGAGATGGATGGAGGTAGTGAACGATAGAGGGAGTGAAGGAGAGATGGATGGAGGTAGTGAAAGATAGAGGGAGTGAAGGAGAGATGGATGGAGGTAGTGAACGATAGAGGGAGTGAAGGAGGGATGGAGGTAGTGATCGATAGAGGGAGTGAAGGAGAGGATGGATGGAGGTAGTGAACGATAGAGGGAGTGAAGGAGAGATGGATGGAGGTAGTGAACGATAGAGGGAGTGAAGGAGAAGATGGATGGAGGTAGTGAAACGATAGAGGGAGTGAAGGAGAGAGATGGATGGAGGTAGTGAACGATAGAGGGAGTGAAGGAGAGATGGATGGAGGTAGTGAAACGATAGAGGGAGTGAAGGAGAGATGGATGGAGGAGGAAGGAGTGAGGAGTGAACGATAGAGGGAGTGAAGGAGAGAGATGGAGGTAGTGGGAACGATAGAGGGAGTGAAGGAGAGATGGAGGATGGAGGTAGTGAACGATAGAGGGAGTGAAGGAGAGATGGATGGAGGTAGTGAAACGATAGAGGGAGTGAAGGAGAGATGATGGATGGAGGTAGTGAACGATAGAGGGAGTGAAGGAGAGATGGAGGGAGGTAGTGAACGATAGAGGGAGTGAAGGAGAGATGGATGGAGGTAGTGAACGATAGAGGGAGTGAAGGAGAGATGGATGGAGGTAGTGAACGATAGAGGGAGTGAAGGAGAGATGGATGGAGGTAGTGAAAGATGGAGGGAGTGAAGGAGAGATGGATGGAGGTAGTGAACGATAGAGGGAGTGAAGAAGAGATGGATGGATGGAGGTAGTGAAAGATGGAGGGAGTGAAGGAGAGATGGATGGATGGAGGTAGTGAACGATAGAGGGAGTGAAGGAGAGATGGATGGAGGTAGTGAACGATAGAGGGAGTGAAGGAGAGATGGATGGAGGTAGTGAACGATAGAGGGAGTGAAGGAGAGATGGATGGATGGAGGTAGTGAACGATAGAGGGAGTGAAGGAGAGATGGATGGAGGTAGTGAACGATAGAGGGAGTGAAGGAGAGATGGATGGAGGTAGTGAACGATAGAGGGAGTGAAGGAGAGATGGATGGAGGTAGTGAACGATAGAGGGAGTGAAGGAGAGATGGATGGAGGTAGTGAACGATAGAGGGAGTGAAGGGAGATGGATGGAGGTAGTGAACGATAGAGGGAGTGAAGGAGAGATGGATGGAGGTAGTGAACGATAGAGGGAGTGAAGGAGAGATGGATGGAGGTAGTGAACGATAGAGGGAGTGAAGGAGAGATGGATGGAGGTAGTGAACGATAGAGGGAGTGAAGGAGAGATGGAGGAGGTAGTGAACGATAGAGGGAGTGAAGGAGAGATGGATGGAGGTAGTGAACGATAGAGGGAGTGAAGGAGAGATGGAGGAGGAGTAGAACGATAGAGGGAGTGAAGGAGAGATGGATGGAGGTAGTGAACGATGGAGGGAGTGAAGGAGAGATGGATGGAAGTGGTTAAAGATGGAGGGAGTGAAGGAGAGATGGATGGAGGTAGTGAACGATAGAGGGAGTGAAGGAAGGATGGATGGAGGTAGTGAAAGATGGAGGGAGTGAAGGAGAGATGGATGGAGGTAGTGAACGATAGAGGGAGTGAAGGAGAGATGGATGGAGGTAGTGAACGATAGAGGGAGAGATGGATGGATGGAGGGAGTGAAAGATGGAGATAGTGAAGGAGAGATGGATGAATGGAGGTAGTGAAAGATGGAGGGGAGTCTATAGGAAACAGCAGGGAAGCCCCCAGGAGGCCAGGCTTCCCTGAAGCTGATGATTAGCAGTCTGAAAGGGCATAGCATGCTCCTGCTGTGGTCTGGCCTGGGAGATAGAATATACCTGTGTCCAAAATGGGACCCTATTCCCTATATAGACCAGGGCTCTGGTCAAAAGCAGTGCACTATGTAGGGTGCAATTTGGAATGGAGCCACAGACAGGAAGGGTGCTCAACGAGGTGTATCTGAGAAGAGATTGAGGAGACAACAACCTTGACTTACTTAATGTACCATAAACATATCATCTGGACTGCTGATAAAGCATTAGCTATGCAGCTATGCTAACTCAGGTGCAGTACCTACTGTATGTTATGTTGTGCCTGGTCCCAGATAAAGAAATGAATCCTATACCTTTAACCCCAAATTATACTGTACAACTACAGTCGTGGTCAAAAGTTTTGAGAATGACACAAATACTAATTTTCACAAAGTCTGCTGCCTCAGTTTTGATGATGGCAATTTGCATATACTCCAGAATGTCATGAAGAGTGATCAGATGAATTGCAATTAATTGCAAAGTCCCTCTTTGTAATGAAAATGAATTTAATCCCCCAAAAAACACATTTCCACTGCATTTCAGCCCTGCCACAAAAGGACCAGCTGCCATCATGTCAGTGATTCTCTCATTAACACAGGTGAGAGTGTTGACGAGGACAGGGCTGGAGATCACTCTGTCATGCTGATTGAGTTAGAATAACAGACTGGAAGCTTTAAAAGGAGGGTGGTGCTTGAAATCATTGTTCTTCCTCTGTTAACCATGGTTACCTGCAAGGAAACATGCGCCGTCATCATTGCTTTGCACAAAAAGGGCTTCACAGGCAAGGATATTGCTGCTAGTAAGATTGCACCTAAATCAACCATTTATCGGATCATCAAGAACTTCAAGGAGAGAGGTTCAATTGTTGTGAAGAAGGCGTGTATAGGGCACCCAAGAAAGTCCAGCAAGCGCCAGGACCGACTCCTAAAGTTGATTCAGCTGCGGGATCGGGGCACCACCAGTGCAGAGCTTGCTCAGGAATGGCAGCAGACAGGTGTGATTGCATCTGCACGCACAGTGAGGTGAAGACTTTTGGAGGATGGCCTGGTGTCAAGAAGGGCAGCAAAGAAGCCACTTCTCTCCAGGAAAAACATCAGGGACAGACTGATATTCTGCGAAAGGTACAGGGATTGGACTGCTGAGGACTGGGGTAAAGTCATTTTCTCTGATGAATCCCCTTTCCGATTGTTTGGGGCATCCGGAAAACACCTTGTCCGGAGAAGACAAGGTGAGCGCTACCATCAGTCCTGTGTCAAGCCAACAGTAAAGCATCCTGAGACCATTCATGTGTGGGGTTGCTTCTCAGCCAAGGGAGTGGGCTCACTCACAATTTTGCCTAAGAACACAGCCATGAATAAAGAATGGTACCAACACATCCTCCGAGAGCAACTTCTCCCAACCATCCAAGAACAGTTTGGTGACGACCAATGCCTTTTCCAGCATGATGGAGCACCTTGCCATAAGGCAAAAGTGATAACTAAGTGGCTCGGGGAACAAAACATCGACATTTAGGGTCCATGGCCAGGAAACTCCCCAGACCTTAATCCCATAGAGAACGTGTGGTCAATCCTCAAGAGGCGGGTGAACAAACAAAAACCCACAAATTCTGACAAACTCCAAGCATTGATTATGCAAGAATGGGCTGCCATCAGTCAGGATGTGGCCCAGAAGTTAATTGACAGCATGCCAGGGCGGATTGCAGAGGTCTTGAAAAAGAAGGGTCAACGCTGCAAATATTGACTCTTTGCATAAACTTAATGTAATTGTCAACAAAAGCCTTTGACACTTATGGAATGCTTGTAATTATACTTCAGTATACCATAGTAACATCTGACAAAAAATATCTCATAACACTGAAGCAGCGAACTTTTGTGAAGACCAATACTTGTGTCATTCTCAAAACTTTTGACCGTAACTATACACTATGCTGTCTAGTCAAAGTCATTTAAAAAGCAGGTTATTCTGAAGCTAGTGCTATGCCAGCCTTACCAACACAAAAACGCCTCTGCAGAGATTTAATTTCAAACCAACCTCAGGGCTCTACACTGACCTTTTTTTACAAGGAGCACGTCTGTGCCTAAAATGAAAAATGTAGGCACACACAAAGGAATTCAGGAGCACAATGAAAATATATTTTAGGTATTGAAGCTAGCATCCTTAATTCTTCTAGGCGCCCTGGTACTCCTAAATACAAAATTCCAGGTCGCACAGCAAAATATTTAGGCATATATGTGAGTAAAAGCCCTGCACCCTACTTCTGTGACTGTTGCCAGCTGACCTACCCTTTAAGATAATGAGTTTGATTAAATTGAATCGTCATTGCTCTACCCTGCAATTATACACATCAGGGAGGGAGAGAATCATGTTGATGAGGGCGGTCCAGAGCGCCCCTCTATCTCTCTGTTGATCCCTCACATGATGATGATGATGGTGAGTCACTCTGTAGAGTCAGTTATATAACAGAACCCCTCGTCTCTCTTTCTGTTCTCTCTTTCTCTCTCGTTCCCGATCCCCCTCTCTCTCTTTCTGTCTTTGTCTCTCCGTCTCTCTCGTTCTCTCTCTCCCATCTCCCTCTCTTTTATCTGCCTGAGAGCTCCTTCCTCTTCACTGAGCAGGTAACACTCTTTCACATCGCTGTGCCAATAATAGCAGACAAGCCTGGTCCTGCATGCCCTCCCTCCCTCCCTCCCTCCCTCCCTCCCTCCCTCCCTCCCTCCCTAACCTCCCTCCCTCCCTCCCTCCCTCCCTCCCTCCCCTCCCTCCCTCCCTCCCTCCCTCCCTCTGTCCCCGCTAAACAGAGGGAGGTTGTATATGTTATGTGTGTTTTCTTCCCACCTCAGCACTAAGTTCTGATGTCATGATGTTGATGGTGGGATTGTAGGAAGTAAGGCAGTAATGATGTAAATGAAGTAAAATAATCTTTAACATTGCTGTTTATTTGTAGAGCTTTAAGTTAACGTTATACAGTACGGGCTTCATAATCAGAGAACCACGTTCTGTCAACATTATCAACATGTCAACAATGGATATAAAATGCTATGAGGCTGTCTGTGGAGAACAGTTTATTTGTCCTGTTTCTTTGCCATATCTGATTGGTGAGTGCCAGACATGTTTGGGATGACAAACAACGAAATAGGAGTTGGCTAATGAAGTACAAACAAACAGATCTGTGCTAACAGTCACTAACAGTTTAACAGTTGCTAAGAAGTTACCTGCTGCTAACAGTTTACTTGTTGTGTTGCTGGAGATGGTATGAGATTCTAACAAGTGGTGAGATTGTAGGAACACCCTACCATGCTGTGCTTCTGGAGGTGTGATGCTAATAGCGTGGGTCTGGAACTCCGCTATGTAGTGTTTACAGAGTGACTACACTGTGAACCACAAACCATTACAACAGGAGAGGAGAGGAGGAGGAGGAGGAGGAGGAGAGGGAGAGGAGGGGAAGTAAGAGGGTAGTGTGAGGTTGAAGGTAGGAGTGAGATGTTTTAGAAATAACCACAACAACAGGAGGGGAGGAGAGCAGGAATGAGAATATACAGTGCTGAGATTCACTGCTTGTTTTGTGTCTTTGGAATGAAGAAAAACAAACCAAAATGCTAAACATCATAAGATATTTAAAAGGCAGTGGTTATCATAGAACTGCTCTCTCTCTCTCTCTCTCTCTCTCTCTCTCTCTCTCTCTCTCTCTCTCTCTCTCTCTCTCTCTCTCTCTCTCTCTCTCTCTCTCTCTCTCTCTCTCTCATTATTAGAATGCTGCACAACACAGCACTTGACACAACAGGCTTCGAGCGTCTGAATTGATGTTGTTGACGTCCTGGTTAGAACAGCCATTTCCTAGAGTTTGAAGTAATGTGTTTTTTTTTTCATTTCTGGTTAAAACAGACAGTTCTGAGAGTCTGAAGTGATGTGTCGTTGACATCCTGCTTAGAACAGCCAGTTCTGAGAGTCTGAAGTGATGTGTCGTTGACATCCTGCTTAAAACAGCCAGTTCTGAGAGTCTGAAGTGATGTGTTGTTGACATGCTAGAGTTCAGGGTAGTTTGTGGGTTCGATTCCCACGGGGAGCCAGTATAAAAAAAATAATTATGCACTCACTAACTGTAAGTCGCTCTGGATAAGAGCGTCTGCTAAATAATGTAAATGTACAGTGTGAACATAAAGCTGCCTTGTGTGTGTGTGTTTGAGAAAGAGAGAGATTAACTGGTGTTTTTCTGTTTTCTGTCTGTTTGCTGTGTGAGCCACATGCCTTATAAGGCCAAAGATACATTTCCATTCCACAATAAATGTTGAATCTGATAATATCACGCTCAACAACTGGCCTTACTGACTTCTCCTAGCGGCCTTTAAAATTGAGAATTGGACTCAATGTTCATAAAAATCCTATATTGGAATTCAAATTTGAGAGACATAGAAAGAGAGAGTGAGAGTGCCTGAGGTTATAGGTAGGAGTTACACTACATGACTCCACTGTGAGTCCTTAACCCCTCAAACAACCTGAGGCCAACATTACTGCGTTAATAATGTTGTCTCGCATGTAGTCGTAAATAGCTCCATGCCTGATTGTCTAACAGTATCACCATAATGTCAACACACCCACTCTGAGATTACCGTAGATTCCTAGGCAACGCAATGAGAACGACAACATTAACGTCGTTACTAGCATAATGTGAGTGAGTGATAGGATGCCTCTGCAAATGAGTCAACATCTATTTTGAGTGGCTTGGTTAGGTAACGAAGTACCATTATCCTGAAGGCTGTGGTCTGTGGTCTGACCCGTTGGGAGACGCACCTCAGGTTGTCAGTACTGACTCCACACTAAACCTGACTCACAGACCTTTTCAGCTCTCTGTAGTTCTCGTGAAGTAGAGATGTTTAGTTAAAAAGGCCCCTTCTGTTGCGCGGTAGGCAGACTAGGCACACTATTTCTTCTTCAGAGTTCCTCTGTACTGTATTTCATAGCAAATGAATCATTATTTATAGTGAAGAGACTGGTTGAGGGCAGAAAGGAGCTCTGCTGGCTAAGACCATTGCTAAGACCATTGCTAAGAGCATCAGCATTTTTTGCTGTTCGCAGCATGAAATAACAATTACAGTGGCTTACCAGGTGAACCCCATACTTACCCCATACTGTAGATACCAGGTGAAACACTGAGTGTGTGGCCCAAATGGCACCCTATTCCCCATATAGTGCACTATTTTTGACCAGTAGTGCACTACATAGGGAATAGGGTACCATTTGGGCCACAACCTGCTACTTCATCACCTGGTATCTACAGTATGGGGTAAGTATGGGGTTCACCTGGTATCTACAGTATCGGGTAAGTATGGGGTTCACCTGGTATCTACAGTATGGGGTTCACCTGGTATCTACAGTATGGGGTTCACCTGGTATCTACAGTATGGGGTAAGTATGGGGTTCACCTGGTATCTACAGTATAGGGTTCACCTGGTATCTACAGTATGGGGTTCACCTGGTATCTACAGTATGGGGTTCACCTGGTATCTACAGTATGGGGTAAGTATGGGGTTCACCTGGTATCTACAGTATGGGGTAAGTATGGGGTTCACCTGGTATCTACGGTATGGGGTAAGTATGGGGTTCACCTGGTATCTACGGTATGGGGTAAGTATGGGGTTCACCTGGTATTTACAGTATGGGGTAAATCCCCTTTAGATTTGAATGAAACCTTCCATGCATATTTGCCCATTGTAGAAGTGCTGAAAAGTGACTTTTTGGACCTGAATGCAAAAACATTCAAGAGATAAAGGTGCTCAAAGTTGACCCATTTAGCCTACCCCACCATACCATGAGACGTCCATGTCGTCATAACTGGAAAATATAAATGGTTGAGATTGATATAATTAGGGCTCCTGAGTGGCGCAGCGGTCTAAGGCACTGCATCTCAGTGCTAGAGACGTCACTACAGACCCTGGTTCGATTCCAGGCTGTATCACAATCCGGCCGTGATTGGGCGGCGCACAATTGGCCCAGCGTCGGCCGGGTTAGGGGAGGTTTGGCCGGTGTAGGCCGTCATTGTAAATAAGAATTTGTTCTTAACTGACTTGCCTAGTTAAATAAAGGTTAAATAAAAAACACAAATAATAATTTAAAAGCTTACAAACAGTTTGGATCTAATGGCATTATTTTATCTATAAGTACAGAGATGACATCGTTGACTTTCCCCCAGAATTCAACCACCCCCAGGCATTTCCACAGCACATGCTGAAAAGTACCAAGGTCCGCTGTGGTGCAGAACTCACATAATGGCGATGGACTAATACCCATGTGATGTCTTTTTTGTGGTGTTCGATAGGTTCTATGACACATTTTATTAATTAATTAGTTGGTGATTGGGGTTTCTAGATGATATATTTTTCCATGCTGTCTCCCAATTTATTTGTCTGTCAGCAAGTGTTAAATATTTTTCCCATACAGTGGATAGAGTTAATGGTTTTTGTGCTGCTAGAATTAATTGACTATAGATGTCAGAAACAACTCCTTTTGAGGGGCGTCTGTCCGTTAGAAGTTTGACCAATGGGTGTACTGCTAATTCTGCTCCCCACGGGACCCCATAGGCTCGCATGGATAGGCGGAGCTGAAGTTAAAGACAAAATAATGACATTAAAACACTGGTGGATTTCCTGGAAATTGATGAGTCATTTCACATTGAATATGTCTTTGAAAGTATAAATACCCTTCTTAGACCAAGAATCTGATAGAAATGGTTTCTTACATGCTAAGAATGATTTATTACTCCATATTGGAGAGTATGAATGCCATTTCAGATTAATCTCATATTATTCTCTGTAGCTTTCCACACATTTACTGAGTACGCTATAAAGGCTCCAAACAATAATGCAAATTTTTTAGGAGTCAATCCAGAAAAGAATACATCTTGTAATCTAATTGGAGAAATTATTGACTTCTACTCTCTGGGTTTAACCAGGTCTTCAGGAAATTCATTTGGAATGATAGGTGATCATATTTTAGATTTGGAACTGCAAGTCCACCTGATGCTTTAGTTCTCCGTAGTGTTGCATATTTCATCTGGGGTCTCTTTCTCCTCCAAATGAACTTGTTTATGACAGAGTCAAGTTTAGACCAGTAGTCTATAGGAGGAGGCAGTTGTAACATGGAAGTCATCAAATTGATACGAGGGAGGACATTCATTTTAATAATTGAGATTCTAGCATGCAAAGAAGTGGCCATAGCGGACTATCTTTTTATGTCTTTTTCAATCTTTTTGAAAAAGTCACTTTCTGACCTCTTCATCCATGGGCAAACGTATGGAATGTTTTGTTTAAAATCGAAAGGGATGCTGTCAGTGTGATTGAATTCAAATGGATTTACCCCATTACCTTCATTCATATCCATATTTTAAATCAAACAGGATTATGTCCGTCCATCTTCCTGTTTCCTTCGCTCTTTCCTGCTTTGTCTGCTGTCTCATTTATACCACATAAAATGACCTTTCACATGTAACATGAGAATATCTTGGTCTTCCTCTGTCTTTAACAGGTCAGTTTACATGATATCTTCTCCGACTTTACTCTTTGATATCTTGGTCTTCCTCTCTATATAGGGTGAGAGGAAAAACACTATGGCAGTATACATATTTACATCCTGGTCTTCCTCCTCCTCCTCCTCCTCTCTGTCTATAGGCTGTGAGGAAGATGAGTAGTGGTGAAACTCCTCCCACCATCACCATGGCTCTGATCAACCCCCAGACCCCCTCAGCCTCTGCTGACACCAAACAGTCCTCCACTCAGCAGCTTTCCATCAGTGTGTGAGTAACACTGGAGTAACATGGTAGTAACATAGGAATAACATATGAGTAACAGCCTCTGCTGACACCAATCTGTCCTCTACACAGCAGAGTAACATAGTAGTAACATAGTAGTAACTCTAGAGTAATACAGTAGTAACATGGTAGTAACAAACTCCGCTGACACCAAGCAGTCCGCCACCCATGAACTCCGTCAGCGTGTGAGTAACACTGGCGTAACACTGGGGTAACACTGGGGTAACACTGGGGTAACACTGGGGTAACACTGGGGTAACACTGGCGTAACACTGGCGTAACACTGGGGTAACACTGGGGTAACACTGGCGTAACACTGGGGTAACACTGGCGTAACACTGGCGTAACACTGGGGTAACACTGGGGTAACACTGGGGTAACACTTGCGTAACACTGTCGTAACACTGGCGTAACACTGGGGTAACACTGGCGTAACACTGGCGTAACACTGGGGTAACACTGGCGTAACACTGGGGTAACACTGGCGTAACACTGGCGTAACACTGGCGTAACACTGGTGTAACACTGGGGTAACACTGGCGTAACACTGGGGTAACACTGGGGTAACACTGGGGTAACACTGGGGTAACACTGGCGTAACACTGGCGTAACACTGGGGTAACACTGGGGTAACACTGGGGTAACACTTGCGTAACACTGGCGTAACACTGGCGTAACACTGGGGTAACACTGGCGTAACACTGGCGTAACACTGGGGTAACACTGGCGTAACACTGGGGTAACACTGGCGTGACACTGGGGTAACACTGGCGTAACACTGGCGTAACACTGGGGTAACACTGGCGTAACACTGGGGTAACACTGGCGTGACACTGGGGTAACACTGGCGTAACACTGGGGTAACACTGGCGTGACACTGGGGTAACACTGGCGTAACACTGGCGTAACACTGGTGTAACACTGGGGTTACACTGGGATAACACTGGCGTAACACTGGCGTAATACTGGGGTAACACTGGCGTAACACTGGGGTAACACTGAGGTAACACTGGCGTAACACTGGGGTAACACTGGGGTAACACTGGCGTAACACTGGCGTAACACTGGCGTAACACTGGGGTAACACTGGGATAACACTGGGGTAACACTGGCGTAACACTGGCGTAACACTGGGGTAACACTGGCGTAACACTGGGGTAATAGAGTAGTAACATAGTGGTAGCCCTGGAGCAACACTGAAGGAAAACAGTAATAACCAAAGTAGTAACACCAGAATGGTGTAGCATAACACTGGAGTAACCGTGGTGCAACACTATTAATCATACATGACTTAGAAAGGTCCCGAGCCACCATTTTGTAAAACATGAGCTGATATGGAATTTGTCATCTATATGTGAGTTTGAGGTAACCTAACATGTAATCTGTTCTTCAGGTGTGCTGCTCTGTACTCCTACAAGCCCTGTCGTTCTGAGGAACTGGAGCTGAGGAAGGGGGAGATGGTGGGGGTGTATGGGAAGTTTAAGGAGGGCTGGCTCCGAGGCCTCTCTCTACGGACGGGCAAAGTGGGAATCCTGCCCGGCAACTACGTCACACCTGTCCTCAGGTAGGCGGGAGAGCTATTTCTGCCGGTTTCAAGTGACAATTGTTATTCGGATTGTAATGTTGTGGTTTTATATAATTATTGGGAGGATCAGCCTTTCTGTTATGCGATGTGGGTGTCATCAGTGACTACTCTCTTACAGTGGTTCCATCTTTTTGACTTTCATTTGTGTCATGGACACCTCATTTATTGATTTTGACAGCAATATCTATCTATTCCCTGCCTGCCACAGAACCTCTGCCACGCTCTTGGAGTCCAAGCCAGTGATGGCAGGCCTTGGTACAGTCCCTGGAAAAAGAACCTCCTCGTCCTCCAAGACCCCAGCGGTGGTCCTAGCTCTCCACAGGGTCAACTCTGATGAAACTAGCTACTCTACTGGACAACGGGTTCCACAGCAGTCCGCATCCATGGCCACGCAGCCTGTGATGTCATCAGGCGGCGCCGCGAGACAGTCCCACGGGGTGGGCTCGGAGGGATGGGACACAGTGAGGAAGGTCTTCCATCGTTCACACAGAGGTTTGAGTGGAGGAAGTTCGTAACTCTACAAAGTTCAATTTTCAACTGTTGGATAGTTCCACAGTTGGTTATTATCCTAACATTATGCAGTATTGACCAGTCAGAGATAGTAAACCTGTAATCACAATATGGAACCCAGAACAGTGCAGTGGAAATTAGATTGGTTTGATTTGACAAGGATCCATTTTGAGTGATTTCAAAGTCTGTTTCATGTCCTCTCAGGCTCATCTCAGCGGGGAAACCACAACCCCCACACCACCATCTCCTCCAGCTCAGCCTTTCAATCCCAGACCCAGACCCACAGTCAGAGCTCATCCCAGAACTCATCCCAGCGCTGTAACCACTACCCCCACACCACCAGTGCCACCTCAGGCGTTCAGCCCCATTCTCAGTCCCATTCTCACAGCCAGAACTTTAGCCACATCCAGGCCCCTGGCTATTCCCCTGCTCTGCTCAGGAAGAAACAACACATTAGCATCCTTCCCAATCACAACAGATCTCTGGCTTGGATGTCTGAGGGACCGGCGCCCTCTAGTGGTGGTTCTATGAAGGACAGAGACACCGCTGCCAGAGAGGCATTTGATAGGCAGGTGTTGGAGACAAGGCAAGCAGCATCAAATGGTCAGCACTCCATCCACTCCATCCTAGTGAGACCAGACGCCCTCAAGGACAACACAGAGAAGGTAACACACACACACCTGCCTTCTAGATCTTATTAAGTAGCTTGGTTGGATAGTTGACTGGCTTCATGTCTACTTTGACTTCTATTTCAGTTTTGTCTTTATTGTGAAATTCTCTCTTACCATGAACTCTTTCACATAGCACATGCTGACTTCCACTGTCTGCTATATCCAGCATCAATCATCTTCGTTCCTGTTCCACTGCTGTATCATAATGTCAACATTGTGTATGTGTTGTATCCCTCAGCCCACCAAGTCAGTGCGGTTCCTGACCCAGCCTGATTCCCCTCCACCACAGCCCAGGATCACCTCCCTGCCCTCGGGTAGCCAGCCCCCCTCCAGTGCCCGCCCTGGTCCCCCTCCCCTGGAGGTCTGGGCTCCATCACTCACCCTGGGGCGAGACGGGCCTGGGATCATACTGAAAGAAGGCAAGGCTCCTGTTCTTAGGAAAGGTCTGGAGACAAACCCCTCAGATGTTCTGACTTCCAATCAGAAACCTACATCATCTTCATCATCATCATCATCAGCACCATCAGCATCAATACAGTCCAGCAGCCCTACCAGGTACAGTGAGTTTTGTTCAAATTACAGTACACATCAACGCTACAGGAAAGGGAGATAGATATACCAATGTTGACATTGTAATGGTTATGGGGGCAGCTGTGATCTGTGATGAGAGTAACCAGCACCTCTTCTTTCACAAACTGACCTGCCTAGTGTCTGGCTTCAGGAAGTAGGATTTCTGTATTCTGTATGTGATGGGGGTCCTCTGTGGCTCGATTACATTGCCAAGGGTCCCCCCATACGTAAAATGTATGCATGCATGACTGTAAGTCGCTTTGAATAAAAGCGTCTGCTAAATGGCATATATTATGTTATGTGTTAGATAGAAAATCTCTTTCTCTATTCCACTCATCCCCCTCAGACACAGAGTAGCGACGTCCTACCAGGCCCAGATGGAGTCAGAGATGAGCCTGATGCAGGGTGAGCCTGTCCTGCTCCACAGACATCGGCCCGACGGACGGGTTCTTCTCACCCAGGAGAGCAGTGGCCACACAGGCCTCTTCCATAGCAGTGTTCTTCAGTTCTTAGACCGGTTCAGCTGACTGCCTGTAGTGTTTAGTTATTATTATATTATTACGTGTGTTTTTCCACATAGAAATAGAATGACTAGAATGGGAAAGCTCCCTAGACGCGACAATTTTGATAGTACGCTCATGGGTACACTCAATATGGCCGCCGCCACACCCCATCATGTAACGTTGACTTGAAAAGGAATGTCCATTCTAGCTGTTCTATTTCTATGGATCTCCATGTGTTGACACTGCCAAATGAGATGCCCAATCTGTGTGTGTGTGTGTACTTTATCTGTGTGTTGAAAATAATAGATTATTATACTGCCATATAATGACCAAATACAAAGGATACACTATATATAAAGTATGTGGACACCCCTTCAAATTAGTGGATTTGGCTATTTCAGCCACACCCATGCTGACAGGTGTATAAAATCGAGCACAAAGCCATGCAATCTCAGACAAAAATTGGCAGTAGAATGGCCTTACTGAAGAGCTCAGTGAATTTCAATTTGGCACCGTCATGGATGCCACCTTTCCAACAAGTCAGTTCGTCAAATTTCTGCCCTGCTAGAGCTGCCCCGGTCAACTGTAAGTGCTGTTATTGTGAAGTGGAAATGTCTAGGAGCAACAACGGCTCAGCCGTGAAATGGTAGGCAACACAAGCTCACAGAACGGGACCGCCGAGTGCTGAAGCACGTGGCGTGTAAAAATCGTCTGTCCTCGGTTGCAACACTCACTAGCAACTTCCAAACTGCCTCTGGAAGCAACGTCAGCACAATAACTGTTTGTCGGGAGCTTCATGAAGTGGGTTTCCATGGCCGAGCAGCCGCACACAAGCCTAAGATCACCATGTGCAATGCCAAGTGTCGGCTGGAGTGGTGTAAAGCTCGCCACTATTGGACTCTGGAGCAGTGGAAACGTTCTCTGGAGTGATGAATCACGCTTCACAATCTGGCAGTCCGACGGACAGATCTGGGTTTGGCGGATGCCAGGAGAACGCTACCTGCCCCAATGCATAGTGGCAACTGTAAAGTTTGGTGGAGGAGGAATAATGGTCTGCGGCTTTTTTTCATGGTTCGGGCCAGTGAAGGGAAATCTTAACGCTACATCATACAATGACATTCTAGATGATCCTGTGCTTCCAACTTTGTGGCAAAAGTTTGGGGAAGGCCCTTACCTGTTTTTAGCAAGACCATGCCCCCGTGCACAAAGTGAGGTCCATACAGAAATGGTTTGTCGAGATCGGTGTGGAAGAACATGACTGGTCTGCACAGAGCCCTGACCTCAACCCCATCGAACACCTTTGGGATGAATTGGAACGCCGAATGCGAGCCAGGCTTAATTGGCCAACATCAGTTCCCGACCTCACTAATGCTCTTGTGGCTGAATGGAAGCAAGTCCCCGCAGCAATGTTCCAACATCTAGTGGAAAGCCTTCCCAGAAGAGTGGAGGCTGTTATAGCAGCAAAGGGGGGACCAACTCCATATTAATGCCCATGATTTTGGAATAAGATGAGCAGGTGTCCACATATTTTTGGTCATGTAGTGTATTTTTCCCCCCTTGAGATTCCTTGGACCCGTTTTAAACTAGATAGATAACTATGAGGTTTGGAGATATATTTGTGTATATTTTGATGTGCAGAAGCATGAGAGTTGCATAGACCTACTGTATACAGTTATTATTACCAATCCCAGTTATTATTACCAATCCCAGTTATTATTACCAATCCCAGTTGCACAAACCCACCTCCGATCAATGTTTTGTATAAATAATTAGTGATCTCTTTATTCAAGAGCTATTAGACACACTAGTCAGTGCCTTTGCAAAGCCCACAAAGTATAGATTTGCCATAAAAATAACAGCCCTCTTACCAAAGGCAAAATATATGCAAAAGTGATGATCATAAAGTGGTAATAAACAATGCTTCTGTCAACTATAGCATGCATTTGTTACATTCTTAACCTGCTTTTGCTAAATAACTGCACACCTATGGTATGTGTTCTGTCCTGCACTTTGAAGACTTTTCAGAGAACACATACACATGTGTCCTCTAAGAAATTCTACTTCTCTGCTCTTTACTTTGTGAGTGTTGAAAATAAATAATGTATGACATTGTAGCTAAAATACACATTTTATTGGCTGTAGCATGGATCATGATCCCCTGTTCTGTTTTTCATTTATTCTGTATCATCCGCCTTTTTTCAACTAACATTATTGTTGTTCATTAAATCAAACATAGTGAGATAGGTATTTTACCTCCACCTATATAGCGATGCCATCTCTACTGTACTCTAGTGTACACTACCCCACCTCATCATTCTACTGCGCGGCCGCAGATTCAATTCGTCCAGGCTTGACAATGTTATCAGCATCGGAGGTAGTTGGCCACTGATGAAATGGGCACTGCGTTGGCATTTAAATCATTTTTGATAAGATAAACACTACCATCAAATCATCCAAAAGCTTTTGCTATTGTCTCATATAATTTAAACATCAAAACTGAAGTCTTAAAATGCCGGTAAGTCGGCCCTTTGTATTTCTCTGTTTTTGTGTTTTCAGAGGGGTTCCACCCTTCCTCCACCCTGAATGATATGAGGCTAACGTTAGCTTAGCTAGCTAGCTTCGTCTTGGGGTTTTGAATGAGTTAGCTAGCTAATGCTATTTTCAACCTGTTTTAGAAAGTGTCATTATATTTGATAGATATGCAGCCATATACGTTAAAACCAGGATGCAGCAAGGGCATGTAGTTAGCCAAGTTATTGTGTTAATAAGTTGTATTCGTTGTGCATAGCGACGCAGAAGCTGGTTAGTTGACATGCTAACATTAGCTAGCTTGCTTGCCTAGCAACAGAAAGCGTTTGCGTGGAATACATTGCAGATTAGCTAGCCAACTAACTATCAAGTTAGCTACGTGCCCGCAAGTATTGATTGGCCATACGTTGAACTAGCAACTAGCTCTTTCAACTATCTTTACAGTTAATTAGCTAACTATCTAACTAACGCTAGCTGTACGGTAATGTTAGCTTGCTAACTGGATTCATTATAGCTAGCCAGCCAGTTTAATATGTCTTCCTTTGCTGTGGTGAGATTGATGATGTTAGCTATGAGTGGTGTTTTCATATTGCATTACATGAGGCATCGGCTCTGAAATCATGTAGCTACTAGGTGGCTGGCATCATTAGTAGTTATTCCTGCCTTGCAGAGCAACAAGGTGGACAAATCTGACAAGCCGGAGGTCATGGACAACGTCAAAGTGGTTGTGCGATGTCGCCCGCTAAACCAGAAGGAGAGGAGTATGGGCCACAAGCAGGCCGTCAGTGTGGATGAGAACCGAGGGACCATAACCGTCAACAAATTAGAGACCACCCACGAACCGCCCAAGACTTTCACATTTGACACAGTGTTCGGACCAGACAGCAAACAGCTGGACGTTTACAATCTGACAGCCCGCCCCATCATAGACTCAGTATTAGAGGGTTACAATGGTAAGTGGAGAGAGGATTTTAAATTATCTGTCCATTCACTGTTGCTGACTACACAATTGCATTTGATCAAATCAAGCTTTATTTCTACAACACATTTCAGACATGCAATGCAACTTGCTTTCCAGGAGAAAAAAAAACAATGGAAACAAAAACTGAAATATTTACTACACAACAAACAAGATAAAAAAACAAAAGAATGACAAACAGAATGACAAAAAAGCACCCAGAGGAAAAGCAAAGCTAAAAATGTGTTTTAAGATCTCTTTTAAATATGTACTCAGTTTCGGCCCCCCTCAGGTTCTTTGGCAGGCTATTCCAGAGGCTGGGGGCATAATAACTAAAGGCTGCCTCTCCATGCTTCTTGGTCCATGCCTCTAGGCTTTGGGATAGTTAAAAGGCCAGTGCCAGAGGACCTGAGGGACCTACTGGGTACATAACTGAAAAGCATGTCTGACATGTATTGGGGTGCACAATTGTGGATTGAACCAATAGAAGAATCTTAAACTCAATTATAAAACTCACAGGCAGCCAGTGCAGAGACCTTAAAACCGGTGTAATGTGTGCTCTCCGTCTGGTCTTAGTCAGTACCATGCTGTAGCATTCTGTATGTTTTGCAGTTGACCAATGGCTTTCTTGGGTAGACCAAACAGGAGAGCATTACAGTAGTCAAGCCTGCTTGTAATAAAAGCATGGATGAGTCTCTCTGTATCAGCCTGAGAGAGAAACGGCCGCACCTTGGCAATGTTCCTCAGGTGGTAAAAAGCTGTTGACTGACACTGAGAGGCCTATTATCAGATAGCTTTTGTGAATTCCCTTTCAGCATAGGCCCCATAGTTTATAAGTGGTAGCCTACATTCAGATTTAGTTATGTGTGCTGTAAGAGTATGTATTCAGATTAGGAGTTTTGCTGTTTCACCCACCATTCAGGGGCGGTTTCCCGGACACAGATTGAGCCTAGTAGAGATTGACCATTGAGTTTTTTAGTCCCAGGACTAGGCTGCCTGGGAAACCGCCTCTAAATGTTTTAATACTGAGCCTGTGTTTTCTCCAGGGACCATCTTTGCGTACGGACAGACAGGGACAGGAAAGACGTTCACCATGGAGGGAGTGAGGGCAGTACCAGAGCTCCGAGGAATAATCCCCAACTCCTTCGCTCATGTGTTCGGACACATCGCCAAAGCAGAGGGCGACACCCGGTAAGGACATTAACACGAACAGGCAAAACAATACAACAACACTGGTTCATTGCCAGGCAATTGTTTGATGCAACATGATAAGACTGACTTATTCCTTTCAACCCCTAGGGGAGCAAAAGGCCTCAAACAAACACTGGTTAAGACACTGGTTAAGACACTGGTTAAGACACTGGTTGGAGTCAATGTAAACAGAAAACGCTTAGGCCTTCAAGAAAAAAGACAGGCACTGTTTTTGACATGCTTGCTGCTCACAGTATCTCAGTTTGAGGTTGATTTGAAATAAATATCTTTCCTCTTATCCGCAGGTTCTTGGTTCGTGTCTCTTATCTGGAGATTTACAATGAAGAAGTGAGGGATCTGCTGGGGAAGGACCAGATGCAGAGGCTGGAGGTTAGAGGATGTTTCATATGATATGATACGCTTCTCAGAATAAACATCCCGTTCATTTAGCAAGAAGTAGCTGTACGAAGCAGCTGTAGATATGAAGAACATTATCCCATTAATAGATTAACCATATAAACAAAACACTGGCGCTAGCTTCATAGGTAGTAGCTTCTTGGTTTGATTTGATTGGATGACCACAGTGACATCAATGTTATTGGTTCCTGAAAGGAGAGAACAGGACACAACACATGAGGATGGGCGTCGTCCAAGGCAGGGGAGGGTTTGGCCGGCTGGGATGTCATAAATCATCAGTTAAAATGGACAATTCCTTCACAGGCTGCAAATGTGAAACTTGTCGTTTCCTGTGTCACTGCTTCCAATGCGAAAGCTTTTAGTGTACTTTGTTTGAAGTCCACTTTGATTCTAAAAGAAGAGACCTCTGCAGAATTCACCATGTCTGAACACTGTTCAATTGGGCCAGACACCAGGAGACAAATCAAAGTTGTTCTTAACGTGAAAGAAAAGTGAGAATTTTGTGTATTTTTACTTGTCTATGATGCTGTAAATGGATTATTGTGAGGTTCTCTCGTAACATGTTTCCACCACTTGTGGGTTTAACATCTTCAGAATTGAGCATGCATCAGTCCCAACAGCTGTGGTCCTTTGTAGCTCAGTTGGTAGAGCATGGCGCTTATAAAGCCAGGGTAGTGGGTTCGATTCCCCCACCCATATGTAAAATGTATGCACGCACGACTGTAAGTCGCTTTGGATAAAAGCGTCTGCTAAATGGCATATTACACATATATTACACATGTGGGTTCGTTTCCCACGGGGGGCCAGTATGAAAAAAACAAAAAACATGTATGCATTCACTAACTATAAGTCGCTCTGGATAAGAGCGTCTGCTAAATGACTAAAATGTAGCTGTAAATGTATGGGATGTTCTCTGTTAAGGGAACTATAGACGATTACCCTTCTCATAATTCAGTTCTTAGTTTCTAATACAGATGAGCATGATAACGTTGTTGGTTCCCAGGAGGGAAGATATTAATGTATAAGAGGAATGAGAGAGTGTTGCCTGCTCCTAACTCGTGTCATTGGTTTGTGTGACCGCCAGGTGAAGGAGAGGCCAGATGTGGGCGTTTACATCAAGGACCTGTCTGGTTATGTGGTGAACAACGCTGATGACATGGACAGGATTATGACAATGGGGCACAAGAACCGTAAAGATTCACACAAAGCATTTATAAGTGTTCTAAGCATTATAATTCATGATCATACAGTATATACCATTTGCCAGACCCCCTCACAAGAGGTTTCTAACCTCAAGGGTATTTTCCTGATTTAAATAAAGGTTACAACACACTCATGGAAGTTACTATGACGTGTAACCAAGTTATTGTAAGTGAACCAAGAAAATGCAATCTGATGAGTTTTATGTTTCTGAATGTGTTCTTTCTTCCCACCCAGGCTCGGTTGGCTCCACCAACATGAATGAACACAGCTCTCGCTCTCATGCCATCTTCAGCATCACCATCGAGTGCAGTGAGAAGGGCGTGGATGGAGACCAGCATGTGCGCATGGGAAAACTCCACCTAGTGGATTTGGCAGTAAGGAAGTCACATGAACATTTACTGTAAAATAAAATAAAATATATAATTTACCTCAACAGATAAACAGATGGAATCTCCCAGAGAGAAAACTTGACGCTTTGAAGGAGTAAGCTAATTATTGGTAACTTGGTATCTGTTTTTTGAGATATAAGAACCTAATCTGTATAGATTACCTTCATACATTTCTCTGGCTAGGGTTTTCTTAGTCTGCAATGGGAATTATAATTTTAATTCCAATATAGGATTTTTATGAACATTGAGTCCAATTATCAATTTTGAAAGGCCGCTAGGTGAGGTCAGTAAGGCCAGTTGTTGAGCGTGATATTATCAGATTCAACATTTATTGTGGAATGGAAATGTATCTCTGGCTTTATAAGGCATGTGGCTCACACACAGCAAACAGACAGAAAACAGAAAAACACCAGTTAATCTCTCGCTCTCACACTGTACTCTCTCTTTCTCCCCCCCCCCCCCAGGGTTCTGAGCGTCAGGGGAAGACTGGAGCGACTGGCCAGCGGCTGAAAGAGGCCACTAAGATCAACCTGTCTCTGTCCACGCTGGGTAACGTAATCTCAGCCCTGGTGGACGGGAAGAGCACCCACGTCCCCTACAGGAACTCCAAACTCACCCGCCTGCTGCAGGACTCACTGGGGGGAAACTCTAAGACCATGATGGTAACTAACAACACTTCCTGCTTATACGCTATGGGTACACTCAAAATGGCTGCCAGTACTCCCATTATGGCATCGTTGACTTGATTGTGGCGGCCTGTCTACCAGTTCTGGTTCTGTGTTAGCACCCAATCAGTATCAATGGTAGCAATGACTAATTAGTTTCCGGTTTTAATGGCACATGCACAACAAGGACAGTGAAATGCCTTTCTTGTAAACTCAAAACCCAACAATGCAGTAATCAATAGCAATGTAATACTAGAATAAAACAGTAAGTAAGTAAGCATACTATATACAGGGTCAGTTCCAATACCATATTTACAATGTGCAGGGATACTGGAGTGATGAAGGTAGATATGTATACGGGTAAGGTGACTAGGCAACAGGATATAAGATAAACAGAGTAGCAGCAGCTTGTATGTGAGTGGGTGTGCGGTTGTGTAGAGTCAGTATAAATGTATGTGCATATTATCTGTGAGTGAGCAAATGATGGAGTATTTGTGTGTGTGTTGGAGTGAGTGTGTGTGTAGGGCCCTGTGAGTGTGCATAGAGACAGTGCAAATATTTAAATAAAAGGTCAATAAAGACACAAGGTTAACTCAGTCTGTGTAGCTACACTGAACAAAAATATAAACGCAACATGTAAAGTGTTGGTCCCATGTTTCATGAGCTGAAATAAAAGATCCCAGAAATGTTCCATACGCACAAAAAGCTTATTTCTCTCCAATTTTGTGCACACATTTGTTTACATCCCTGTTAGTGAGCATTTCTCCTTTGCCAAGATAATCCATCCACCTGACAGGTGTGGCATATAAAGAATCTGATTAAACAGCATGATCATTACACAGATGCGCCTTGTGCTGGGGACAATAAAAGGCCTCTAAAATGTGCAGTTTTGTCACAACACAATGCCACAGATGTCTCAAGTTGAGGGGCGTGCAATTTTTTACACCGGTCTAATCGCCATTGCTCGTGTTTCTTGGCCCAAGCAAGTCACTTCTTCTTATTGGTGTCCTTTAGTAGTGGTTTCTTTGCAGCAATTCGACCATGAAGGCCTGATTCACGCAGTCTCCTCTGAACAGTTGATGTTGAGATGTGTCTGTTACTTGAAACCTGTGAAGCATTTATTTGGGCTGCAATTTCTGAGGCTGGTAACTTTAATGAACTTATCCTCTGCAGCGGAGGTAACTCTGGGTCTTCCTTTCCTGTGGCGGTCCTCATGAGAGCCAGTTTAATCATAGCGCTTGATGGTTTTTGCGAAGTTCTTGAAATGTTCCGGATTGACTGACCTTCATGTCTTAAAGTAATGATGGACTGTCGTTTCTCTTTGCTTATTTGAGCTGTTCTTGCCATAATATGGACTTGGTCTTTTACCAAATAGGGCTATCTTCTGTATACCACCCCTACCTTGTCACAACACAACTGATTGGCTCAAACACATTAAGGAAATAAATTCCACAAATTAACTTTTAAGAAGTTACACCTGTTAATTGAAATTAATTCCAGGGGACTACCTCATTAAGCTGGTTGAGAGAATGCCAAGAGTCATCAAGGCAAAGGGTGGCTACTTTGAAGAATCTGAAATATATTTTGATTTGTTTAACACTTTTTTGGTTACTACATGGTTCCATATGTGTTATTTCATGGTTTTGATGTCTTCAAAATAAACTTTTGACTGGTACTGTATATATAAATATTTAATTTAATATTAAGTCTGTTCTTTCATAAAAAGGTCTGATTTTGCTCTGTCATAATATGTATTGTATTCTCATAAACCTTTTCAACGGTCAGTGTGCGAACATCGGCCCAGCGGACTATAACTACGACGAGACCATCAGCACGCTGCGTTACGCCAACCGGGCCAAGAACATTAAGAACAAAGCCCGGATCAATGAGGACCCCAAGGATGCCCTGCTACGGCAGTTCCAAAAGGAGATTGAAGAGCTTAAGAAGAAACTCCAAGAAGGTTAGTTAGTGTTCCACTCTATTAATGCTGTCTTAGACTTTAAGGGCTGGTTTCCCATTTTCCTAGTCATAGACTGAAAAGCATGCTTAGTGGAGAATCGTTTTAGTCCAGGACTAGTCTTAATCTATTTCTAGTTAACCTTCGCTTAGGGTTTAAGGAGAGTAAGCCTTTGCTTAGGGTTTAAGGAGAGTTAACCTGCGCTTAGTGTTTAAGGAGAGTTACAGTGGCATGCGAAAGTATTCACCCCTGATCTGTACTTCTCCATTTACCGTACTTCTCCACAACTTTGTCCCTGACCTGTTTGGAGAGCTCCTTGGTCTTCATGGTGCCGCTTGCATGGTGGTGCCCCTTGCTTAGTGGTGTTGCAGACTCTGGGGTCTTTCAGAACAGGTGTATATATATACTGAGATCATGTGACAGATCATGTGACACTTAGATTGCACGCAGGTGGAATTTATTTAACTAATTATGTGACTTCTGAAGGTAATTGGTTGCACCAGATCTTATTTAGGGGCTTCATAGCAAAGGGGGTGAATACATATGCACGCACCACTTTTCCGTTATTTATTTTTTAGAATTTTTGAAAACAAGTTATTTTTTAAATTTCACTTCACCAATTTGGACTATTTTGTGTATGTCCATTACATGAAATCCAAATAATAATCCATTTAAATTACAGGTTGTAATGCAACAAAATAGGAAAAACGCCAAGGGGGATGAATAATAAAGGGTTTAAGGAAAGTTTGTAACTACATTTTGTTGTGTTCTGCTGTTCCAGGGGAAGAGATCTCAGGGTCGGAGGGCAGTGGATCAGAGGAGATGGATGAAGGAGATGACGAGGGAAGAGGAGGAAGGAAACGGAGAGGTAAGGGGACCCGTTCTTCCTGTCTCCCAACAGGAGTGTGTGAATGGTACTTTGGCTCCTTATGAAGGGCACTAGGTCTCTGTGAAGGGCACTAGGTCTCTGTGAAGGGCACTAGGCTTCTATGAAGTGTACTGGGCTTTGGTCAAAAGGGAATAGGATGCTATTTGGGATGCAGTAGAGGACTGCTCCCCAGTCCCCAAGTCCCCCGATGCTTTTTAAAAGTTAATATATGAAGAAAATAGGTTTCAGAGAAGAGTTGGGTTTGTTTCTGGCAACTCTGCTCCCAGCACTGCAGGAGAAAGATGCACTCTTAATACAACGGGGAAGAAACTGATGCATGACTTCTTGCACACATACTCATCTTAGTAATTTGTTGTTGATGCTATCATCAAAGGTTTGTCCGCCCACATGGGAATGATTTGTCAGCCAGATGTTAGACATGATTATTAGTGCGGGCTTTTTTCCTTATGACTAAAATGAGTCTGCATCCCCTTTCTAAATAATCACACTAAAAGTACCTAGAAGACGTGTAGAGACAGAGAGAGAACCATGGCCTCTGTGTGTGTCTGGCATATTAAACACTAAACAGGTTTCGGTAGAGTCAGCTAGGAAGTTCCCCAAGGCGCAGTCACCTTGCCCTTTAGGCAAAAGGTGTACACAGCGACAGTGCCTTCAGAAAGTATTCACACCCCTTGACTTATTCCACATTTTGTTCTGTTACAGCCTGAATTAAAAAATTATTAAATTGATGTTTTTCTCTCACCCATCTACACACAATATCCCATAATGACAGTGAAAATATGTTTTTAGAAATTCTTGCAAATGTATTGAAAATGAAATACGTAAGTATTCACACCCCTGAGTCAATACATGTCAGAATCACCCTTGGCAGCGATTACAGCTGTGAGTTCTGGGTAAGTCTCTAAGATCTTTCCACACCTGGATTGTACAATATTTGCCCATTATTATTTTCAAAATTCTTCAAGCTCTGTCAAATTCGATCATTGCTAGACAACCATTTTCAGGTCTTGCCATAGATTTTCAAGTAGATTTAAGTCAAAACTGTAACTCGGCCACTCAGGAACATTAACTGTCTTCTTGGTAAGCAACTCCAGTGTATATTTGGCCTTGTGTTTTAGGTTATTGTCCTGCTGAAAGGTGAATTAATTTCCCAGTGTCTGGTGGAAAGCAGACAACCAGGTTTTTGTCTAGGATTTTGCCAGTGCTTAGCTCCATTCCGTTTCTTTTTTATCCTGAAAAACTCCCCAAAACCTTAATGATTACAAGCGTAACAATTACCATAACATGATGTAGCCACCACTTTGCCTGAAAATATGGAGAGTGCTACTCAGTAATATGTTGAAATGTTTGGGGAAAATCCAAAACACGTTGTGTTCAGGACAAAAAGTGAATTGCTTTGCCACATTTTTGGCAGTATTATTTTACTGCGTTGTTGCAAACAGGATGCATGTTTTGGAATATTTTTTATTCTGTACAGGCTTTCTTTTCACTCTGTCAAATAGGTTAGTATTGTGGAGTCAAATAGGTTAATGTTGATCCATCCTCAGTTTTCTCCTATCACAGCCATTAAACTCGAACTGTTTTAAAGTCACCATTGGCCGTATGTTGAAATCCCTGAGCAGTTTCCTTCCTCTCCGGCAACTGAGTTAGGAAGGACGCCTGTATCTTTGTAGTGACTGGGTTTATTCATACACCATCCAAAGTGTAACTAATAACTTCACCATGCTCAAAGGGATATTCAATGTCTGCTTCGTTTATTTTAACCCATCTACCAATAGGTGCCCTTCTTTGCGAGGCATTGGAAACCTCCCTGGTCTTTGTGGTTGAATCTGTGTTTGGAATTCATTGCTCGACTGAGCGACCTTACAGATAATTGCATGTGTGGGCTACAGAGATGAGGTAGTCATTCAAAAATCATGTTAAACACTATTATTACACACACAGTCCATGCAACTTAGTTTAGGCTTGCCATAACAAAGGGGTTGAATACTTATTGACTCAAGACATTTCAGCTTTTCATTTTTAATTCATCTGTAAACATTTAGAAAAACATAATTCCACTTTGACATTATGGGGTATTGTATGTAGGTCAGTGACAACAAGATCTAAATTTAGACCACTTAAAATTCAGTCTGTAACAGAACAAAATGTGGAAAATGTCAAGGGGTGTGAATACTTTCTGAAGGCACTGTTCGCGTCAGAATGATCGGTCGCACACAATCCTCAAAGTATTACTGTATTTATTGGGACCTCCTGATACTCTTTAATACACTGCTATAATAGTATAGCTAGTGCCTTGACAGTTTTTCTTGGTCATGTGACCTGATCAGGAAAAACTCTGGGCCCTGTGTATAACCTTGTAGCCTTGGTGCTCTTTAAATTAGATGTTGGATTCTAATGGTGATGCACTGTACATTATTGTGTGTGTGTGTGTGTGTGTTAGGGCTTGGCGATATGGCCTAAAAATCATATTTTATCATGTCTTATTATTATGTGCGGTTCACGATATACACTGAGGACACCCGCTCTTTCCATGAAATAGACTGACCAGGTGAATCCAGGTGAAAGCTATGGTCCCTTATTGATGTCACTTGTTAAATACATTTCAATCAGTGTAGATAAAGGGGAGGAGACAGGTTAAAAGAAGGATGTTAAAGCCTTGAGACAATTGAGACATGGATTTTGTATGTTGTCATTCAGAGGGTGAATGGGCAAGACAAAAGATTTAAAGTGCCTTTGAACAAGGTATGGTAGTAGGTGCCAGGCGCACCGGTTTAAGAACTGCAACGCTGCTGTGTTTTTCATGTTCAACAGTTTCCTGTGTGTCTCAAGGATGGTCCACCACCCAAAGGACATCCAGCCAACTTGACACAACTGTGGGAAGCATTGTAGTCAACATGGGCCAGCATCCCTGTGGAACACCTTCGACACCTTGTAGAGAGTCCATGCCCCGATGAATTTATGCTGTCCTGAGGGTGGTGCTACTCAATATTAGGAAGGTGTTCTTAATGTTTTTTACACTCAGTGTAGTTTAACCTGCTTTTTTTCCAATAATCACTGTCCTGGCTTGTCTGTCTATGAAAATGCCCTTTTGGTTACAGATCTGGGTGCAGTTTGAGGAGTTGAAAGGTTAACTTCTCCTCTATTACAGTAAAATAATGTCTCAATGAGTTTTCGGTGTCCATATGACCGGTTCTGTTGGACCAAACCTCAAATGCAAATAGCGAGTTGAAACTGCTTGTTGTCAGATAGGAGGAAGTGATCTCTAGTCTTTGTTGTTGTGAGTGGGAGGGGCTTGGTGCACAGTGCACACAGCACTGAAGGAGACAAGACCATAAAGCAGTGCAGTTTGAGGAGTTGAAAGGTAAAATAATGTCTCAATGCCAAACTGGAGATGTAGTTTTTTTTTAACCTCGATTCTTGCCATACAGGCATTTGGAACATCGCACTAAAACATACCTTTAAATGAGTTTGATATATCGCCCATCCCTAGTGTGTGTGTGTGTGTGTGTGTGTGTGTGTGTGTCCCTGTGTGTGTGTGCGTGCGTGCGTCCACTGTCCATGTGCTGCTTAATGTAGCTGGTTATATCAAGCGCTTAGGATTGGCTTGTAGGCTGGTTGCTCTCCAGGTTTGTTGCTCTTTCTCTATGACCCCATCCACCCCATCTCGCTCTCTCTGTGGTCGGCGTGTCCCTGGAGCCTCTCTCTCTTTCTCCTCTCTCCGTATCTTGTCTCTCCCTCCCTCTCCCCATCCTTCCATCAGCCCCCCCTGTCCTCTCGCCATCTCTGTCTGTGTTTGACGTGTCCCTGTTGAGTGTCTACTCTACTCTGTGTTGCAGGCGGTAGCTCCAGTAGCTCAGACTGCTCTGTAGCAGCACAGACCACTGAGGAGAAACCCAAGGCTCAGACTAGTGAGTGGGAGCAGCTTGCTGTCTGCACTACCAACCCTACCACCCCTACCAACCCTACCAACCCTACCACCCCTACCACCCCTACCACCACTACCACCCCTACCAACCCTACCACCCCTACCACCACTACCACCCCTACCAACCCTACCACCCCTACCACCCCCTACCACCCCTACCACCCTACCACACTACCACCCCTACCACCCCTACCACCACTACCACCCCTACCACCACTACCACCCCTACCACCACTACCACCCCTACCAACCCTACCACCCCTACCACCACTACCACCCCTACCAACCCTACCACCACTACCACCCCTACCACCACTACCACCCCTACCACCACTACCACCCCTACCACCCCTACCACCCCCTACCACCACTACCACCCCTACCACCCCTACCACCCCCTACCACCCCTACCAACCCTACCACCCCTACCACCACTACCACCCCTACCACCCCTACCACCACTACCACCCCTACCACCACTACCACCCCTACCAACCCCTACCACCACTACCACCCCTACCACCACTACCACCCCTACCACCCCTACCACCACTACCACCCCTACCACCACTACCACCCCTACCACCACTACCACCCCTACCAACCCCTACCACCCCTACCACCCCTACCACCACTACCACCCCTACCACCACTACCACCCCTACCACCACTACCACCCCTACCACCCCTACCACCCCTACCAACCCTACCACCCCTACCACCCCTACCACCACTACCACCCCTACCACCACTACCACCCCTACCACCCCTACCACCCCTACCACCCCTACCACCACTACCACCCCCTACCACCACCTACCACCCCTACCACCCCTACCACCACTACCACCCCTACCACCACTACCACCCCTACCACCACTACCACCCCTACCACCACTACCACCCCCTACCACCCCTACCACCACCACCCTACCACCACTACCACCCCTACCAACACTACCACCCCTACCACCACTACCACCCCTACCAACCCTACCACCCCTACCACCCCTACCACCCCTACCACCCCTACCACCCCTACCACCCCTACCACCCCTACCACCACTACCACCCCTACCACCCCTACCACCCCTACCACCACTACCACCCCTACCAACCCTACCACCCCTACCACCACTACCACCCCTACCAACCCTACCACCCCTACCACCCCTACCACCCCTACCAACCCTACCACCACTACCAACACCTACCAACCCCTACCACCCCTACCACCACTACCACCCCTACCAACCCTACCACCCCTACCACCCCTACCACCCCTACCAACCCTACCACCCCTACCACCCCTACCACCCCTACCACCCCTACCACCCCTACCACCCCTACCACCCCTACCACCCCTACCACCCCTACCACCCCTACCAACCCTACCAACCCTACCACCACTACCACCACTACCAACCCTACCACCCCTACCACCACTACCACCCCTACCAACCCTACCACCCCTACCACCACTACCACCCCTACCAACCCTACCACCCCTACCACCCTACCACCCCTACCAACCCTACCACCCCTACCACCCCTACCACCCTACCACCCCTACCAACCCTACCACCCCTACCAACCCTACCACCCCTACCACCCTACCACCCCTACCACCCCTACCACCCCCTACCACCCCTACCAACCCTACCAACCCTACCACCCCTACCAACCCCTACCACCCCTACCACCCCTACCACCCCTACCACCCCTACCACCCCTACCACCCCTACCACCCCTACCAACCCTACCACCCCTACCACCCCTACCACCCCTACCACCCCCTACCACCCCTACCACCCCTACCAACCCTACCACCACTACCCCTACCACCCCTACCACCACTACCACCACTACCAACCCTACCACCCCTACCACCCCTACCACCACTACCACCACTACCAACCCTACCACCCCTACCACCACTACCACCCCTACCACCACTACCACCACTACCAACCCTACCACCCCTACCAACCCTACCACCCCTACCACCCCTACCACCCCTACCACCCCTACCACCCCTACCACCCCTACCACCCCTACCACCCCTACCACCCCTACCACCCCTACCACCCCTACCACCCCTACCACCCCTACCAACCCTACCACCCCTACCACCCCTACCAACCCTACCAACCCTACCACCCCTACCAACCCTACCACCCCTACCAACCCTACCACCACTACCAACCCTACCACCCCTACCACCCCTACCAACCCTACCACCCCTACCACCCCTACCACCCCTACCACCCCTACCAACCCTACCAACCCTACCACCCCTACCACCCCTACCAACCCTACCAACCCTACCACCCCTACCACCCCTACCAACCCTACCACCCCTACCACCCCTACCACCACTACCAACCCTACCACCCCTACCACCAAATGCTAGTTAATATGGTCCAGGGACCGTATTCACAAAGCGTCCCAGAGTTGGGAGTGCTGATTATAGGATCTGTTTTGCCTTTTAGGCCTATCATAATGATGTTATGGACAAGCGGACCTGATCCTAGGTCAGCACTCTTACTCTAAGAAGCTTGATAGGCCCAGGCCTACATACTGGCTCTGATCTGTAGGTGCTTTGGCTAACTCCTCAGAATATTGTTGACAGGTGTTGTCTAAAGCATGTATTCCTCAGGACCAGGCTAACCAACCATCCCCTCCTAATGTTAACCTGCCCTGCCTGCCTGCCCTGCCTGCCTGCCCTGCCAGTCCTATAGATATAAGGTACACAGCCTTCCCCTGCCAGTCCTATAGATATAAGGTACACAGCCTTCCCCTGCCAGTCCTATAGATATAAGGTACACAGTCTCCCCCTGCCAGTCCTATAGATATAAGGTACACAGCCTTCCCCTGCCAGTCCTATAGATATAAGGTACACAGCCTTCCCCTGCCAGTCCTATAGATATAAGGTACACAGCCTTCCCCTGCCAGTCCTATAGATATAAGGTACACAGCCTTCCCCTGCCAGTCCTATAGATATAAGGTACACAGCCTTCCCCTGCCAGTCCTATAGATATAAGGTACACAGCCTTCCCCTGCCAGTCCTATAGATATAAGGTACACAGCCTTCCCCTGCCAGTCCTATAGATATAAGGTACACAGCCTTCACCTGCCAGTCCTATAGATATAAGGTACACAGCCTCCCCCTGCCAGTCCTATAGATATAAGGTACACAGCCTTCCCCTGCCAGTCCTATAGATATAAGGTACACAGCCTTCCCCTGCCAGTCCTATAGATATAAGGTACACAGCCTCCCCCTGCCAGTCCTATAGATATAAGGTACACAGCCTCCCCCTGCCAGTCCTATAGATATAAGGTACACAGCCTTCCCCTGCCAGTCCTATAGATATAAGGTACACAGTCCAAATGCCCCTACAAACAGCAATACAAACTGCTTTCTACAATCTTCATTGTGGGGGATAGAGTTGAACCCAAGAAGGATGATGTCTCAGCTGACTGTGGGGATAGAGTTGAACCCAAGAAGGATGATGTCTCAGCGTACTGGGGGGATAGAGTTGAACCCAAGAAGGATGATGTCTCAGCGTACTGGGGGGATAGAGTTGAAATCAAGAAGGATGATGTCTCAGCGTACTGGGGGGATAGAGTTGAACCCAAGAAGGATGATGTCTCAGTTGACTGGAGGGATAGAGTTGAACCCAAGAAGGATGATGTCTCAGTTGACTGGAGGGATAGAGTTGAACCCAAGAAGGATGATGTCTCAGTTGACTGGAGGGATAGAGTTGAACCCAAGAAGGATGATGTCTCAGTTGACTGGAGGGATAGAGTTGAACCCAAGAAGGATGATGTCTCAGTTGACTGGAGGGATAGAGTTGAACCCAAGAAGGATGATGTCTCAGTTGACTGGAGGGATAGAGTTGAACCCAAGAAGGATGATGTCTCAGCTGTGAAGGGAATTCCTAAACTACACTGAACGAAAATGTAAACGCAACATGTAAAGTGTTGGTCCCATGTTTCATGAGCTGCGATGGAATATCCCATAAATACACACAAAAAGCTTATTTCTCTCAAATCTTGTGCACAAATTTGTTTACATCCCTGTAAGTGTGCATTTAACCTTTGCTAAGATAATCCATCCACCTGACAGGTGTGGCATATCAAGAAGCAGATTAAACAGTATGATCATTACACAGGTGCACCTTTTGCTGGGGACAATAAAAGGCCATTCTAAAATGATTCAGAAATGCCACAGAAGTCTCAAGTTTTGTCTCAAGTTTTGAGGGAGCGTGCAATTGGCATGCTGACTGCAGGAATGTCCACCAGAGCTGTTAGCAGATAATTGAATGTTAATTTCTCTACCATAAGCCTCCTCCAACGTCGTTTTAGAGAATTTGGCTGTACGTCCAACTGGCCACTTAACCGCAGACCACGTGTATGGTGCTGTGTGGGCGAGTGGTTTGCTGATGTCAATGTTGTGAACAGAGTGCCCCATGGTGGCGGTGGGATTATGGTATGGGCAGGCATAAACTACGGACAACGAACACAATTGCATTTTATCAATGGCAATTTCAATGCACAGAGATACCATGACAAGATCCTGAGGCCCATTGTCGTGCCATTCATCCGCCGCCATCACCACATGTTTCAGCATAATAATGCATGGCCCAATGTCGCAAGGATCTGTACACAATTCCTGCAAGCTGAAAATGGCCTGCATACTCACCAGACATGTCACCCATTGAGCATGTTTGGAATGCTCTGGATCGACATGTACGACAGCGTGTTCCAGTTCCCGGCAATATCCAGCAACTTTGCAAAGCCATTGAAGAGGAATGGGACAACATTCCACAGGCCACAATCAACAGCCTGATCAACTCTATGCAAAGGAGATGTGTCGCGCTGCATGAGGCAAATGGTGGTCACACCAGACACTGACTGGTTTTCTGATCCACGCCCCTACTTTTTTTAAGGTATCTGTGACCAGCAGATGCATATCTGTATTCCCAGTCATGTGAAATCCATAGATTAGGGCCTGATTTTTAAAAATGTATTTAACCTTTATTTAACTAGCAAGACAGTTAAGAACAAATTCTTATTTACAATGACGGCCTACCCCGGCCAAACCTTCCCCTAACCCTGAGGACACTGGGCCAATTGTGCGCCGCCCTATGGGACTCCCGATCACAGCCGGGTGTGATTCTTAATCACTTGATTTTCTTTATCTCACCCCTCTGTCATACATGATACATCTATATCAGCACCACTGCTACATGTCTCTATCTATCTAACCACTATATCAACACTACTGCTACATGTCTCTATCTATCTAACCACTATATCAACACTACTGCTACATGTCTCTATCTATCTAACCACTATATCAACACTACTGCTACATGTCTCTATCTATCTAACCACTATATCAACACTACTGCTACATGTCTCTATCTATCTAACCACTATATCAACACTACTGCTACATGTCTCTATCTATCTAACCACTATATCAACACTACTGCTACATGTCTCTATCTATCTAACCACTATATCAACACTACTGCTACATGTCTCTATCTATCTAACCACTATATCAACACTACTGCTACATGTCTCTATCTAACCACTATATCAACACTACTGCTACATGTCTCTATCTATCTAACCACTATATCAACACTACTGCTACATGTCTCTATCTATCTAACCACTATATCAACACTACTGCTACATGTCTCTATCTAACCACTATATCAACACTACTGCTACATGTCTCTATCTATCTAACCACTATATCAACACTACTGCTACATGTCTCTATCTAACCACTATATCAACACTACTGCTACATGTCTCTATCTATCTAACCACTATATCAACACTACTGCTACATGTCTCTATCTATCTAACCACTATATCAACACTACTGCTACATGTCTACTGTGTACAGTTCTGACTTACCTTAATTCACAGCTGATATTACTGTATTTTCTGTTTTTATAATCAGTTTGTTTCTTACAGAGGTAAAACAGGGCTTTTGTTGGAAACGTTTAAGAGGGACAAGGTTGGGGTCATACAGGGCTTTTGTTGGAAACGTTTAAGAGGGACAAGGTTGGGGTCATACAGGGCTTTTGTTGGAAACGTTTAAGAGGGACAAGGTTGGGGTCATACAGGGCTTTTGGAAAACATCAACATTAGTTTTCATCTCCACCATTTCATTTATCAAGAGACACAGATCTATTTCCTGTTTTATGTCACTCCTATCATGCTGATCCTGTTGCTCTCTATATATCTCATTCTCTCTCTCTTACTCTATTTATGTCTTTCTGATTCTCTGTCTCCAATTTCTCTCTCTTGTTCTGTTTCTCAGTCTGTCTGTCCCTCTCTCTGTCTGTCTATGTGTATGTCAGCCAAGGGAGTGGGCTCACTCACAATTTTGCCTAAGAACACAGCCATTAATAAAGAATGGTACCAACATATCCTCAGAGAGCAACTTCTCCCAACTATCCAAGAACAGTTTCGTGACGAACAATGCCTTTTCCAGCATGATGGAGCACCTTGCCATAAGGCAAAAGTGATAACTAAGTGGCTCGGGGAACAAAACATCGATATTTTGGGTCCATGGCCAGGAAACTCCCCAGACCTTAATCCCATAGAGAACGTGTGGTCAATCCTCAAGAGGCGGGTGGACAAACAAAAACCCACAAATTCGGACAAACTCCAAGCATTGATTATGCAAGAATGGGCTGCCATCAGTCAGGATGTGGCCCAGAAGTTAATTGACAGCATGCTAGGGCGGATTGCAGAGGTCTTGAAAAAGAAGGGTCAACACTGCAAATATTGACTCTTTGCATAAACTTAATGTAATTGTCAACAAAAGCTTTTGACACTTATGGAATGCTTGTAATTATAGTTCAGTATACCATAGTAACATCTGAGAAAAATATCTCATAACACTGAAGTAGCAAACTTTGTGAAGACCAATACTTGTGTCTTTCTCAAAACTTTTGACCACGACTGTATGTGCCTTCTCTCTGTAGAGTCTTGACGACTGTTCCATGTCACTGTATAATGTGTTGTCTTCTCACTCTTCTTCCTCCTCCTCCTCCTCCTCTGCTCCTGGTGCAAAATGCTTCCTGTCTGACTCTGACTCGCTATACTCCTGTTAATACAAGAAGAAAGAGGTTGGTGCCAGAACATCCTCTGTAGATAGATAAATAACTCCCATATATAAGCTGCTTCCCCAACTGACCACAATCAATAATGTCTGTGTTCCAAACTGCACCCTATTCCCTACGTAGAGGGCCCTGGTCAAAAGTAAGGCACAGAATGGGTAACAGGGTGCCGTTTGGGACACAGCCAATGTCTAGTCTGGTCCTAGATCTGTACAGGGCATTCGGACAGGATTCATTCCCCTTGACTTTTTCCACATTTTGTTACGTTACAGCCTTATTCTAAAACGGATTAAATAAAAATAAATCAGTCTACACACAATACCCCATAATGACAAAACGAAAACAGGTTTTTAGAAAACAGAAACCTTATTTACATAAGTATTCAGACCCTTTGCTATGAGACTCGAAATTGAGCGCCGGTGCATCCTGTTTCCATTGATAATCCTTATGATGTTTCTACAACTTGATTGGAGTCCACCTGTGGTGAATGTAATTGATTGGACATTATTTGGAAAGGCACACACCTGTCTATATAAGGTCCCACAGTTGACAGTGCTTGTCAGAGCAAAAACCAAGCCATGAGGTCGAAGGAATTGTCCGTAGAGCTCCGAGACAGGATTGTGTCGAGGCACAGATCTGGGGAAGGGTACCAAGACATTTCTGCAGCATTGAAGGTCCCCAAGAACACAGTGGCCTCCATCATTCTTAAATGGAAAAAGTTTGGAACCACCAAGACTCTTCCTAGAGCTGTCCGCCCGGCCAAACTGAGCAATCAGGGGAGAAGGGCCTTGGTCAGGGAAGTGACCAAGAACCTGATGGTCACTCTGACAGAGCTCCAGAATTCCTCTCTGGAGTTGGGAGAACCTTCAAGAAGGACAACCATCTCTGCAGCACTCCACCAATCAGGCCTTTATGGTAGAGTGGCCAGACAGAAGCCACTCCTCAGTAAAAGGCACATGACAGCCCGCTTGGAGTTTGTCAAAAGGTACCCAAAGGACTCTCAGACCATGAGAAACAAGATTCTCTGGTCTGATGAAACCAAGATTGAACTCTTTGGCCTGAATGCCAAGCGTCACATCTGGAGGACACCTGGCACCATCCCTACGGTGAACTGTGGTGGCAGCATCATGCTGTGGGGATGTTTTTCAGCAGCAGGGACTGGAAAACTAGTCAGGATCAAGGGAAAGATGAACGGCGCAAAGTACAGAGAGATCCTTGATGAAAACCTGCTCCAGAGTGCTCAGGACCTCAGACTGGGGTGAAGGTTCACTTTCCAACAGGACAACGACCCTAAGCACACAGCCTTGAGTGGCCCAGCCAGAGCCCGAACTTGAACCGGATCCAACATCTCTGGAGAGACCTGAAAATAGCTGAGCAGTGACGCTCCCCATCCAACCTGACAGATCTTGAGAGGATCTGCAGAGAAGAATGGGAGAAACTCCCCAAATATAGGTGTGCCAAGCTTGTAGCGTCATACCCAAGAAGGCTTGAGGCTGTAATCGCTGCCAAAGGTGCTTCAACAAAGTACTGAGTTAAGGCCCTGAATACTTATGTAAATATGATGCATAAAAAATATATATTGTATTGGTATTGTGTGTAGATTGATGAGGGGGAAAAAAACGACTTAATCAATTTTAGAATAAGGCTTTACTCTGGATGTCCGACAGATCTGGGACCAGGTTATAATTGCAATGTCTTTCAGTGAACTATTGAATTTAATTTAATTATCAAACAAATAGAATGTAATTTAATTGACTAACTAGCGTTAACGCTAACAAAAACGGCAACCGAATGAAATCTATTGTTGAGTCAGTCAGTATGAATGAAGGTTCTCTCTATTCTACTGTACTGCCACGCTGACTATCTTGGTCTTCCCCCTGTCACTTACGTCTTCATGTCTATAGCTCTGAGAGAGCCTTGTGCCGGACATATGAGTAGGCCTGAAGCCTGCACTCTGTCTAGGAGCAGGTCTCAGATGGCACCCGATTCTCTATGTAGTGCACTACTTTTGGTCAAAAGTAGTGCACCATTTGGACACACACACAGATATTTAAATGCACCTTTTAATTTCCTGCTCTTAATCTAATGAATAGTTTCTCCAGAAAGTACTGACTTCTGTCTCTTCGTCAAGGAGCTAATTCATACAGTTGATGCTGTTTTTACTGCTCTGTAGGAGACTGTAGCTACTATTGATCACCTTGAGAGAGTGACAATATGTGGATTAAATCTAATATTTGACTAATTAACCATTTGTAATATGATGTGCTGTGTTAGCATGGTCCCAGATCTGTTTGTGCACGTTGTGACTATGACCATAGGAGTTGGCGAAGACATTGATCTGGGACCAGACTAGTGCTGTCTAAGCAAACCTACGAGTCAGACTGAGTTAGGTGTAGGGTGATGTTGCCCCTAGATGCAGATCTTGGATCACAATTGCATTTTCTAATGGTTAAGTTTAGGTTTGGGGGAGGGGGATCTGAGCCTAGATCTGCATGTTGGACCTAGGGGAAACTTCACCCCTGACCCGGTGTGTTGAGGTGGTAGAGATAATCTAAAGAATGACATGTCATTAGGAAACGTCCATGATGGCTGTGGACTTCGGGGATGGCTCTATAAGTCAAATAAATGATGATCACTATTATTATTATTATTATTATTATTAAAGGGAAGAAGAAGGTTTCTCCTGACAAGATGGTGGAGATGCAGGCGAAGATCGAGGAGGAGAGGAAGGAGCTAGAAGCCAAGCTGGATATGGAGGAGGAGGAGAGGAACAAGGCCAGGGCAGAACTGGAGAAGAGAGAGAAGGACCTGCTCAAAGCACAGTGAGGACAGTCTGGGGTTGCAAAATTCCAGAAACATTCCCCATATTCCCAAGTTTTCCAGAAATCACAGTTGAAGAATAATCTACTGCTTTAAAATATGATCTAACGCTAGCCCCCCTACCCCTAGATACATTTGGGTGACCTCTTGTAGATCTGAGACATCCTAGAAGGGTATAAGCAATATGCCAGAAACTCCACCTAGCCTACTAAAGGTATTTTCAGATCTGCTGACCCCTGACCTCTAACCACCTCCCCCCAGGCAGGAGCACCACCTGCTGCTGGAGAAGTTGTCAGCCCTGGAGAAGAAGGTGATCGTAGGAGGAGTGGACCTCCTGGCCAAGGCTGAGGAGCAGGAGAAACTACTGCAGGAGTCTAACAATGAGTTAGAGGAGAGACGCAGGAGGGCTGAGCAGCTCCGCAGAGAGCTAGAGGAGAAGGAGGTATATCACCTTACACATTATATTACAGTGCCTTCAGAAAGTATTCACACCCCTTGACTTTTTCCACATTTTGTTGTTACTGCCTGAATTTAAAATGAATTAAATTCAGATTTTGTGTCACTGGCCTACACACAATAGCCCATAATGTCAGTGGAATTATTTTATTTTTTTCGAAATTCAGGCTGTAACACAACAAAAAAGTCAAGGGGTGTGAATACTTTTTGAAGGCACTGTACATCTCTATATGGAGGTAATACTATCAACTCAAAACAGCGCTGCAGAGAACTGGAGGAAGAGGAGTTATAGCACAGAATGAAATAGAACATCTACATTGTGGCGGGGGGGTAACCAGGCTGAGTCCTAGTTCAGACAACTGAAGAGTTGTAAGACAAATGCCAGTCATTTCCACCACACTTCCTCTGTCTGAGGTGGAGCGCGGATGATGATAAGTGGCGCTGTGGAGATGTGATGAGTGGTATTTTTGGTACGAGGGCACCGACAGGAAAAGGATATGACATCATCATCATCATCATTCTCAGCATATTGGGTACCGAAATGAGTCATAAAGTAGAAACAACTGTGGCATGTCCAAATGGCACCCAATTCCCTACATAGTGCACTACATTTGACCAGAGCCCTATGTCGGGGGGTACAACGACCAAACATTTAGAGAACAGATTCTTTTATGGGACAATATACAAATGTTTTTGTACAAGATAATTAGAAAAATTTGTAAATGTATACATTGGTTATTCTAATTTGAATACATTTTGATGAGAGATGAAAATGTAATGAATTTAACGTTATTTGTTGATGTGAAAAATCTACATTTACCGATTTTGAAGGTTGTCATTAGATTTAGGGTGGGATGGGGTCGTCAGAATTTCTGGTGAAAAAAAAATGGGCTATATGCTGAAAAAGTTTTGAATAGCACTGCCTTAAAGGTCCACTAAGTCAAACCAGTCAGAACCTTGCTAGTTCAGATCAGGTGCCTGCTTTGCTTTCCTCAGTCTGAAAATGGCAATGGCATCTGTCGATGAGCAGAGGAATTGAACATAATAACAGTTGCAAACTGTAAACAACAGACCAATAATAAAGGACCAGTACAGTCTTGATAAATCCCTAAAGCGTATTGCCTGATATTTCAGTAAAGAATGGTTGACTGAATGATCTCTCTAATTCCAACTAATTTTATGACATCAGCAATTTATTTTATGACATCAGCAGTTTATTTCATTACATCAGCAGTTTATTTCTTCACACACTCATCAATTCACTCTTTGATTCCATGAGGAAATCTGTTGAGTGTTCTGCTGAACTGAGCTAGTGGTATTTACTAGTATTCTGTAGGAGGATATCCCCTTGCCTTGCCAGTATACTGACGGAAGTTTAGACAGCAAGACCTTATCTCCTCTTCTCTCTGAACATCCCACCAGTGTTACGCAGGCAGGTCTACCTCAAATTGTGGGCTGTGTCCCAAATGGCACCCTATTGCCAAATGTAGTACACTACATAGGGAATAGGGCACCCTATTGGTCAAAAGTAGCACCCTCTATAGGGAATAGGGCACCCTATTGGTCAAAAGTAGTGCCCTCTATAGGGAATAGGGCACCCAATTGGTCAAAAGTAGTGCCCTCTATGTGGAATAGGGCACCCTATTGGTCAAAAGTAGTGCACTACATAGGGAATAGGGTGTCATTTGAGACAGCCATTGACTCCATCTTGTTTCTAGAGAAGACCAGAATGGGGTGAAAAAGCCTTCAGGTGTTATTGTTTTTCTGCATGTGCTGTTGTCTCCGGCTGGAGCAACCTTCTGTGTTAAAGCGACACTTTACAACTTTTTAACGTCAGATTCATTATCTCCAGCACCATACCAGTATCTACATGGAGATGATTCATATGAGGTTAAAAAGTGGTGAGGTTTCCCGTTAATGATAAAATAAATGAAATCCCAAACTCCCTGTTTGTGACGTCCATGCAGGCGGAGCGTCTGGACGTTGAGGAGAAGTACACCAGTCTGCAGGAGGAGGCTCAGGGGAAGACCAAGAAGCTGAAGAAAGTCTGGACCATGCTGATGGCTGCCAAGTCAGAGGTAAGAATGTCCAAGTCCCACGGGGCTCTGGTGAAAACTAGCACACTAGATAGTGAATAGCATGCATCCCAAGTGTTGTTGTCAAATGGATGACCTGCAGCAATAGCAGAACATTAACACATCATTGGTTCATTAGTTCATTAACACAGCATTGGTTCATTAGTTCATTAACACAGCATTGGTTCATTTCTTCATTAACACAGCAATGGTTAATTTCTTCATTAACACACAGCATTGGTTCATTTCTTCATTAACACAGCATTGGTTCATTTCTTCATTAACACACAGCATTGGTTCATTTCTTCATTAACACAGCATTGGTTCATTAGTTCATTAACACACAGCATTGGTTCATTTCTTCATTAACACAGCATTGGTTCATTTCTTCATTAACACAGCATTGGTTCATTTCTTCATTAACACACAGCATTGGTTCATTTCTTCATTAACACACAGCATTGGTTCATTTCTTCATTAACACAGCATTGGTTCATTAGTTCATTAACACACAGCATTGGTTCATTTCTTCATTAACACACAGCATTGGTTCATTTCTTCATTAACACAGCATTGGTTCATTTCTTCATTAACACACAGCATTGGTTCATTTCTTCATTAACACAGCATTGTTTCATTTCTTCATTAACACAGCATTGGTTCATTTCTTCATTAACACAGCATTGGTTCATTTCTTCATTAACACAGCATTGGTTCATTTCTTCATTAACACACAGCATTGGTTCATTTCTTCATTAACACAGCATTGGTTCATTTCTTCATTAACACACAGCATTGGTTCATTTCTTCATTAACACACAGCATTGGTTCATTTCTTCATTAACACACAGCATTGGTTCATTTCTTCATTAACACAGCATTGGTTCATTTCTTCATTAACACACAGCATTGGTTCATTTCTTCATTAACACACAGCATTGGTTCTGTGGTTATTCAGATATTGTTGTGTGTTGTCAGATGGCCGACCTGCAGCAGGAGCATCACCGGGAGATCGAGGGCCTGCTGGAGAATATCCGCCACCTCAGCAGAGAGCTACGACTGCAGATGCTCATCATAGACAACTTCATCCCACAGGAATACCAGGTGTGGGTGTGGGTGTGTAGGTACAGTTGAAGTCGGAAGTTTACATACACTTAGGTTGGAGTCATTAAAACGTTTTGTTTTTCAACCACTCCACACATTTCTTGTTAACAAGCTATAGTTTTTGCAAGTCGGTTAAGACATCTACTTTGTGCAATTTTTCCAACAATTGTTTACAGACAGATTATTTCACTTATAATTCACTGTATCACAATTACAGTTGTTCAGAAGTTTACATACACTAAGTTGACTGTGCCTTTAAACAGCTTGGAAAATTCCAGAAAATGATGTCATGGCTTTAGAAGCTTCTGATAAGCTAATTTTGACATAATTTGAGTCAATTGGAGGTGTACCCGTGGATGTATTTCAAGGCCTACCTTCAAACTCAGTGCCTCTTTGCTTGACATCATGGGAAAATGAAAATAAATCAGCCAAGACTTCAGAAAAAAAATGGTAGACCTCCACAAGTCTGGTTCATCCTTGGGAGCAATTTCCAAACGCCTGAAGGTACCACGTTCATCTGTACGAACAATAGTACGCAAGTGTAAACACCATGGGACCACGCAGCCGTCATACCGCTCAGGAAGGAGATGCGTTCTGTTTCCTAGAGATGAACGTACTCTGGTGCGAAAAGTGCAAATCAATCCCAGAACAACAGCAAAGGAACTTGTGAAGATGCTGGAGGAAACAGGTACAAAAGTATCTATATCCACAGTAAAACAAGTCCAATATCGACATAGCCTGAAAGGCCGCTCAGCAAGGAAGAAGCCACTGCTCCAAAACCGCCATAAAAAAGCCAGACTACGGTTTGCAACTGCACATGGGGACAAAGATCGTTCTTTTTGGAGAAATGTCCTCTGGTCTGATGAAACAAAAATAGAACTGTTTGGCCGTAATGACCATCGTTATGTTTGGAGGAACAAGGGGGTGGCTTGCAAGCCGAAGAACACCATCCCAACCGTGAAGCACGGGGGTGGCAGCGTCATGCTGTGGGGGTGCTTTGCTGCAGGAGGGACTGGTGCACTTCACAAAATAGATGGCATCATGAGGAAGGAAAATGATGTGGATATATTGAAGTCAGGAAGTTAAAGCTTGGTCACAAATGGGTCTTCCAAATGGACAATGACCCCAAGCATACTTCCAAAGTTGTGGCAAAATGGTTTAAGGACAACAAAATCAAGGTATTGGAGTGGCCATCACAAAGCCCTGACCTCAATCCTATAGAAAATGTGTGGGCAGAACTGAAAAAGCGTGTGCGAGCAAGGAGGCCTACAAACCTGACTCAGTTACACCAGCTCTGTCAGGAAGAATGGGCCAAAATTCACCCAACTTATTGTGGGAAGCTTGTGGAAGGCTACCCGAAACGTTTGACCCAAGTTAAACAATTTAAAGGCAATGCTACCAAATACTAATTGAGTGTATGTGAACTTCTGACCCACTGGGAATGTGATGAAAGAAATAAAAGCTGAAATAAATAATTCTCTCTACTATTATTCTGACATTTCACATTCTTAAAATAAAGTGGTGATCCTAACTGACCTAAAAACAGGACATTTTTACTAGGATTAAATGTCAGGAATTGTGAAAAACAGAGTTTAAATGTATTTGGCTAAAGGTGGATGTGAAAACCTGAGTTTAAATGTATTTGGCTAAAGGTGTATGTAAACTTCCGACTTCAACTGTAGGTGTGTGTGACAACTTCATGTCTGTCTTTCTACAAGTCGTAGACGTGTGTGTGTGTGCATGTGTCCATCCATCCGTCCGTCCATTTCTGTTTGTGTGAGAGCGTATTTAGTTAGCACTGACGCTAATATGGTTCCTGCTTCTCCCTGTCTGGTGCAGGAGATGATTGAGAACTACGTGCACTGGAACGAGGACATTGGGGAATGGCAGCTGGTGAGTTCTGCATACAGCCACAGTGAAATATTTAGCCTGAGAGTAATTAGGCTTAAGGGGAGGGAGTTTCTTCATTAACATAGACAGTACAGAGCCACATTGGTGTGATTGCCTCATGCTTCTGACATTGTTTCCATGTTTACTTGTTTGTCCTCAGAAATGTGTAGCGTACACCGGTAACAACATGAGAAAACAGACCCCCGTGCCGGACAAGAAAGAGAAAGATGTGAGTTGTTAGTACACACTACGTATGATGTTGTTAACACGAAGAAGAGAAACATGGCATAGTGGATCTGGATAATATTATTCTACCCTCTCTCTCTTCCTCCACCACCCTCTCTCCACCACCCTCTCTCCATCTCTCTCTCCATCTCTCTCTCCATCTCTCTCTCCATCTCTCTCTCCATCTCTCTCTCCATCCCTCTCTCCTTCCTCTCTCCCCTCAGCCGTTTGAGGTGGACCTGTCCCATGTGTACTTGGCCTACACAGAGGAGAGTATGAGACAGTCACTGATGAAGCTGGAGAGGCCCAGGACCTCCAAGAGTGGTAGGCCCAAGACTGGACGAAGGTAAACCATCGCCACAGTCTGTCTCCCAGTTGCTGCCAGTACATTATTATCCACCATGAATAATATTATTCATACTAACCATAATAATAGTAATAATACAAATTAAAATAACAATAGCAACAATAGTCATATTTATTTTCTGAATACATGTCCTATTATAGAGTACTAATAAAGTATATCTGAAGTAATGGTTTTCTATATAATAATGTAACACTTCATCAGGTGTATGTCCCATGGTGAAATGTTACTGTAAAAGCTGTTATCACCCTGTTCTGAGAAATACTACGTTATTATCAGATATTTGCTGCTTAATATCACTTCCCAAGAACTATAAGAAATATATACACTGAGCGTACAAAACATTAGAAACACCTTCCTAATATTGAGTTGCTTCCCCCTCAGAACAGCATCAATTCATCGGGGCATGGACTCTCTACAAGGTGGCGAAAGCGTTCCACAGGGATGCTGGCCCATGTTGACTCCAATGCTTCCTACAGTTGTGTCAAGTTGGCTGGATGTCCTTTGGGTGGTGGACCATTCTTGATACACACGGGAAACTGTTAAGCTTGAAAATCCCAGCAGCATTGCAGTTCTTGACACAAACCGGTGCACATACTACCATACCCCGTTCAAAGGCACTTCAATCTTTTGTCTTGCCCATTCACCTTCTGAATGACAACATACACAATCCATGTATGTTGTCTCAAGGCTTTAACATCCTTCTTTAACCTGTCTCCTCCCCTTCATCTACACTGATTGAAGTGGATATAACAGGTGAAATCAATAAGGGATCATAGCTTTCACCTGGATTCACCTGGTCAGTCTATGTCATGGAAAGAGCAAGTGTTCTTGATGTTTTGTACACTCAGTGTATATTAACCCCATGAACATCTCATCTGCTTCCCAAATGGCACCCTATTCCCTATTGGCCCAGGTCAAAAGTAGTGCGCTATATAGGGAAAAGGTTGCCATTTGTGACACTAGCCGCCTCTTATCTCCTGACAGGAAAAGATCATCGAAGCCCGAGGCTGTGATGGAATCCCTGCTGCAGTGAGAGAGACAGGGAGAGAGCCAATCAGGGCTGGAGCCCCATGGACTGCAATGAATCTACACTACTATACCTTAGGATCAACAACAGCAGTCAGTCAATAGTCGAGCCTGAAGATCTTTATTGTTGAACGTTGTTATTTAAAAAGATTTTATCTTAATACACTGTATAGCCGAGTAAGGTTTTAAATGTGAATGGAGAGGAGACGTTGGTTGATGAATTGGTTGGTTGGTCGGTGAAGGAGGGACCATGCAGCAGCCACTGTACTGCAGGATGTAAGCTGCTTCCCAAATGGCACCCTATAGGGAGGGAATAGGGGTGCCATTTGGGCCTGGCCCTTAAACTGGGGGTTAATGGTCAAGTCAAGGGGACCTTGTATTGTAATAAACGGAGGCTTGTTGAGGATAGTCAGCTTAATGTTGAGTCTTAATATAGCATTCGAGCACAAATCAGGTGGCAACACACTGAATGCGTCCCAAATAGCACCTATTCCAGTATATAGTGCACTACTTTTGACCATGGCTCATAGGGTGTCCCATAGGGCTCTGGTCTAAAGTAGTGCACTATAAAGGGAATAGGGTGTCATTTGGGACACAACAGATGAGTCTATGATGAGCACAAGCCATGGTTTTTGAACATGTCATCATCTGCAAGACGACGACAACTATAACAACAACTATAACACTCAACAACAACAACTATAACACTCAACAACAACAACTATAACACTCAACAACAACAACTATAACACTCAACAACAACAACTATAACACTCAACAACAACAACTATAACACTCAACAACAACAACTATAACACTCAACAACAACAACTATAACACTCAACAACTATAACACTCAACAACAACAGTCTTCTGTTATTTGAGATGAAGCAACCACTTCTGATGGCAGGAACATCATTAGGATATATCTGATGCCCTTCAACATAGTCGAAAAATGATTCATCTGTGCACCACAGGTCATAATGCCCTTATTTCAAGGATCACACTTATGGAAGTCTAAAGTGTGCTTTAAACTTAGTTTCCTTCTCTATGTCTGAAGGGTAGGACATGCATGCCATACGGCTTCTATAGATGGGTTGGTTGTTTAGCAACAAAATCGACGAGTGCGCAACAATGGGGCAAACTATTTTGTCTCCAAATGTTCATTGAAAACAAATACATTTGCACAATGAGCGCTTGTCTCTAAAATACATCCTTAGTTGTTGGTTAGCTAGCAAATGTTAACCATATTAGCATAGACGTGACATCAGTCAAAACACCTCAAAACAAGACATGTTATTAATAAGAAGATGCAACAAGCTGAAACTAGCCTCCTACGATTCCCCACATAGCAGCTTCTGGTCCAGGGTTCTTCAATTCCGGTCCTGGAGGGACGAAACACCTCTGTTTTTCATCCTCTCCTTCTAATCAGGGGGCTAATTCAGACCTGGGACACCAGGTGAGTGCAATTAACTACCAGGTAGAAATAAAAAAACAGAAGTGTTTCGATCCTCCAGGACCGGAATTGAAGAACCCTGTTCTGGTCATTGTTGCTAACTATCAGACCCTTCACAATCATGACGACACACGGACTTCTGCCTTATCGACGCGCGACGTCATTTTCGTGACGTTATCAGCTAACCAGTCTATATAGTAGTGCCATTCGCCCATTCAACACTAACTAAGCCATTTATTACGCTTTTATTTCCTCCTCCTCATGTCATCGTTTTATGGTGTATTGTAGTGGAAGCAAAGTGTCTTTATTTTGTATTATACTGTATGTCAAATGTTTACATCTACTGGTCCCTCCCCCCGTATCTCTTAGTAATTTATTAAATTATTGGACATGTTTAATCTCACTCTCTTTCTTGGTCCTTTTTCAACATCCCTCTTTTTGTTTATTTCAGACTCTTTTTGTTTCGATTTGTCTGGCTGCCGTGTGTAGCATGCTTTAAGATTGGAATCATGCTAGGTTTCTTCATCTAGGTTTCTTCCTGCCTTCTAGGGAGTTTTTCTAGCCTCTGCATTGCTTGCTCTTTGGGGTTTTAGGCTGGGTATCTGTAAAGCACTTTGTGACAACTGCTGATATAAAAAGGGCTTTAGAAAATAAATGTAATTGATTGGTTGATTGCTATAACATTTTTACATTTTACATTTACATTTTAGTCATTTAGCAGACGCTCTTATCCAGAGCGACTTACAGGAGCAATTAGGGTTAAGTGCCTTGCTCAAGGGCACATTTACGTCATTTAGCAGACGCTCTTATCCAGAGCGACTACAAATTGGTGCATTCACCCTATAGCCAGTGGGATAACCACTTTACAATTATACTTTTTATAAGTAGTGAAGTGAAGTTGAAGTGAAGTTGCCTTGTTCCACGATTTGCCCAGTGGTCCACACACAAAACAGTAAGGTTAATGATTGTTTTTTACCAGTGCTTTATTGTGTAGGTTGGCAGATATTTCAGTGATTCCACATTATAAAATATAGTTTAAGAGGCTAGAGTCAGGAATAGGTCAAATCTAGAAAATCTTTGGTGCAGTAGTATTGCATAGGTGTTAAGATCAACATACTTAATAAACTACATAAAAAAATAGTTTTTACCACTTTCAAGTTAATTTACTCATAAATAGTACAAAAATACATGTCATAGTACATTTAAATACAATTCAATAAATAATAATAGGAAGTATTGGACTATGCACGGTCGACAGAGTTCCCATCACGCCTCTCAGCCGAGCGCTGGGGTCGTTTGTGATGAACGGCAGGGTGGGGGCGGGCGTAGATGACCTGGGCACAGTTGTAGAGGTTTTTCAGGAGCTCGTGGAGCTGTTGCTCGTCAGCATTCTTCTTCACAGTGCAGTTGGTTGGATGAAACTGGGGAGAGAACAGAGAACATTCCACTTAGAACCATAGACTGTCTAAAGAACTCAGAACACTACCCTCAGAACCCCAACTGTACTTCCACAAGGCTCAGGGTGTTTGCCTACAACATGCGTGGTGTTCAATACATCCTGTGTAAAGAAACAATATTTTTTTGCAGATGAATCAAATAGTACTGCATTATGGGGGCGTTTTCCTGGACTAGGATGAAGCCAGTTTCACAGACCCAGATGAAGAGAATTTCCATAGAAAGTGCTTTTTAGTCTGTTTTTATGTCTGGAACACTGCCTGTATAAATGTTGTTACTTTTTCAACACTGATAATTGTTATGGTCCAATGTCAGGGTAGTAGTTACTGTTTGATTGACAAGAGCAGGGCTCTGTTCAAGTGGGTGCAACATTACAATAAATATATACGTTGTGTTGAACAGACATCAGCTCTATTCATACATTTCTATCTGCAATGTTTTTGGATGTTTCACTGAATACACATAGCCTAGCCTGGGTGCCAGTCTGTTTGTGCCATCATGCCACTAGATCTGTGGCCCAGGCTAGAGTACACCCCCAACCAAGTTTAGATTTGTCAGAATGATTCCTTACCTTATTGTACTGCTTCAGTACTCTGCTGATGATCGATGTGTTGGCTGGAGTCCCGTACTGCGTAAGGTTTATGGCAGACAGAATCTTCTCAGCTATGCAGAAATCTTCAGGCTGGAATTTTGAGAAAGTCATGATTATTGATTTGCTGTAGGATGAATCTGTTGCTGGAATGGCTACAATAGCCTGTAGAAAATTCTAAAATATATTGTCAACTTTCTGGTCAGCATTAACAAGTGTCTGATTGCATCAACAAGTGCTGACATGAGTAAGTTAACAGATAGATTAACAGTAGTTATCACTGATGGACATGAGGGGCCCGTTTCCCGGACACAGATTAAGCCCAGTCTTGGACTAAGGAGCACTTTCAATGGTGAATCTCCATTTGAACATGTTTTTCAGTCTCTAGGACTAGGTTTAATCTGTGTCCGGGAAACGGACCCCTCATGTCCATCAGTGATAACTACTGTTAATCTATCTGTTAACTTGCACACTGTCTAATCATGTTTTCATCATATTCATCAAGAATATGGATGCAACTTACCCCGTTTGCCCTGCAGCGATCTTGATTGAATACCGCTGGCACTAGATGGTCCAAAAGGGCCTGAAACTAACATGTTAGTTATTAGTGTCATTTTTCATCACCCCTATTCTCTCATTGTTAACAAGAGGCCTTCTAATCCGATAGAGCAGTGCAACATTTGATAACACTGTAGATACAATGGATTATAATGCAGTTATAATGCATTATAGTACTTGTCATATGCAACATTTCAATCTTCTTACCTCCTGGCCTCCATTGAGGGTCTTGTTAGCCTCGTCCATGATCCTATGCAGTTGAAAATACTCCTCAGCAGATTTCTTAGCGGGTGCAGTGAAGACCAGCGCAAATGCAAAGGAGAAGAAGAAGAAGAGGAAAGCAACAGTCTTCATGGCTTTACAGCAGTAGTAGTAGTAGTAGTAGCAGTAGTAGTAGTAGTAGTAGCAGGCTATTACTTGATACTGTCTCAGCTCTCGGGGTGAAGAAGGTTAAAATGTGACTGACTTGCAACATCAGACACAGGCCTCTTATATTGTCACTAGACACTGACACCCTCACAGAGCCCACTAGATAGAGATCACTACGTCACAGCTAAAATTCTGACGATCAGCATCCAGGATGTCCTTATATGGGAAGTCATATTGCATATGATCAATTAGCAATCAAATAGTATCAAACTGAAACTTGACGACCGACAGAAGGAAAATATATGAAGGGTTGCATTCCAAAACGCTATATATCTTTCACATTTGTGTTTTTTTACCACAGAAATTATTGCTGATGGGTACCTTCATGTGTGTGTAAAATATTACTGTTCTCTGATTTTTTTATTCATATATTTACGATGTGTTGAATTGGGTTTTGTTGCAAAACGCTATATATCCTGTATATTTGACTGTGATATGTGATTGTCTCACCTAGCTATCTTAAGATGAATGCACTTCCTGTAAGTTGCTCTGGATAAGAGACTCTGCTAAATCACTACAATTTTTATATTTTACATACAGATCTCATATTACCGTACTGATTAATAAAAAATAAACAACATTTATATTGATGATATTGCATGTTCTTATACGGTACAAGCCCAAAGTTTGGACACACCTACTCATTCAAGGGTTTTTCTTTATTTTTACTATTTTCTACATTGTAGAATAATAGTGAAGACATCAAAACTATGAAATAACACATATGGAATCATGTAGTAACCCACAAAATCTTAAAGAAATCAAAATATATTTTATATTTGAGATTCTTCAAATAGCCACCCTTTGCCTTGATGACAGCTTTGCACACTCTTGGCATTCTCTCAACCAGCTTCATGAGGTATTCACCTGGAATGCATTTCAATTAACAGGTGTGCCTTCTTAAAAGTTAATTTGTGGAATTTATTTCCGTCTTAATGTGTTTGAGTCAATCAGTTGTGTTGTGACAAGGTAGGGGGGTATACAGAAGATATCCCTATTTGGTAAAAGACTGAGTCCATATTATGGCAAGAACGGCTCAAATAAGCAAAGAGAAATGACAGTCCATAATTACTTTAAGACATGAAGCTCAGTCAATAAGGACAATTTCAAGAACTTTTAAAGTTTCTTCAAGTGCAGTCGCAAAAACCATCAAGCGCTATGATGAAACTGGCTCTCATGAAGACTGCCATAGGAATGGAAGACCCAGAGTTACCTCTGCTGCAGAGGATAAGTTCATTAGAGTTACCAGCCTCAGAAATTGCAGCCCAAATAAATGCTTCAAAGAGTTCAAGTCACAGACACATCTCAACATCAACTGTTCAGAGGGGACTGTGTGAATCAGGCCTTCATGGTCGAATTGCTGCAAAGAAACCACTACTAAAGGACACCAATAAGAAGAGGAGACCTGCTTGGGCCAAGAAACACGAGCAATGGACATTAGACCGGTGGAAATGTGTCCTTTGGTCTGGAGTCCAAATTGGAGATTTTTGGTTCCAACCACTGTGTCTTTGTGAGACGTGGTGTGGGTGAACGGATGATCTCCGCATGTGTAGTTCCCACCGTAAATCATGGAGGAGGAGGTGTTATGGTGTGGGGGGTGCTTTGATGGTGACACTGTCAATGATTTATTTAGAATTCAAGGCACACTTAACCAGCATGGCTACCACAGCATTCTGCATTGATACGCCATCCCATCTGGTTTGTGCTTAGTGGGACTATCATTTGTTTTTCAATAGGACAATGACCCAACACACCTCCAGGCTGTGTAAGGGCTATTTTACCAAGAAGGAGAGTGATGGAGTGCTGCATCAGATGACCTGGCCTCCACAATCCCCCGACCTCAACCCAATTGGGATGGTGTGGGATGAGTCAGACGGCAGAGTGAAGGAAAAGCAGCCAACAAGTGCTCAGCATATGTGGGAACTCCTTCAAGACTGTTTGAAAAGGGTTGATCAGGCTGTTTATTATGGCCTGTGGAATGTTGTCCCTCTCCTCTTCAATGGCTGTGCGAAGTTGCTGGATTTTGGCGGGAACTGGAACACGCTGTCGTACACGTCGATCCAGAGCATCCCATACATGCTCAATGGCTGACATGTCTGGTGAGTATGCAGGCCATGGAAGAACTGGGACATTTTCAGCTTCCAGGAATTGTGTACAGATCCTTGCGACATGGGGCTGTGCATTATCATGCTGAAACATGTGGTGATGGCGGCGGATGAATGGCACAACAATGGGCCTCAGGATCTCGTCACGGTGTCTCTGTGCATTCAAATTGCCATCGATAAAATGCAATTGTGTTCGTTTTCCGTAGCTTATACTATAACTCCACCATGGGGCACTCTGTTCACGACGTTGACATCAGCAAACCGCTCGTCCACACGACACCATACACGTGGTCTGCGGTTGTCAGGCCGGTTGGAAGTACTGCCAAATTCTCTAAAACAATGGTGGAGACGGCTTATGGTAGAGAAATGAACATTAATTTCTCTGGCAACAGCTCTGGTGGACATTCCTGCAATCAACATGCCAATTTCATGCTCCCTCAAAACTTCAGACATCTATGGCATGTGTTGTGGCCTTTTATTGTCCCCAGCAATTGTGTAATGATCATGCTATTTAATCAGCTTCTTGATATGCCACACCTGTCATGTGGATGGATTATCTTGGCAAATGAGAAATGCTCACTAACAGGGATATAAACTAATTTGTGCCCAACATTTTAGAGAAATAAGCTTTTTGTGTGTATGGAACATTTCTGGGATTTTTTATTTCAGCTCATGAAACATGGGACCAACACTTTACATGTTGCGTTTGTATTTTTATTCAATCCTATCTGCATCGAGACTTGTTCAAACTCAGCGGTACAATGAGTGACTAATTATTTTTTTTCAAAGGAAGTCAGTCATTATCAAAATGGATCTGTAGTGATAAAAAAGGAAAAGCTGGAATTTCTGGAATAAAAAAGATAGATTAGCTAGACTGGAATGGTCCTGCTGGCAGAGAGCTATTTTCCTGAAAGCGAACACATTTAATATTCAATAAGCACTTTATGGGATCAGTATCTGTCCAGTCTGGATGAGAAAAGATATGCAGAGAAAAAGATCGAAGGAAATGACCAAGTGTCTTGCATCAGATAACGCAGGTCCTGCTGAGCTGAAGGAAACTCATGTTCACGACCAAAAATATTGGTAAAACATTTCCATCCTGTCATTGGTACAGACTAAAACATATTGGTAAATCATTTCCACCCTGTCATTGGTATAGTATCTAATCCTAAATGTCATTCAAAAGTTAGTATTAAGAGTGGAATCCGGACCGATTTTTTTGAATTCTACATATCCCCCATGGTAGGCCTAGAAAAACGTACACCAACCCTACACAGGACCACCCAACCTTAAAGAAACACAAATGTAGGGTACATTGTTCAGTAGGGGCCATACCAGCCCATAATATTGTAGTCATAACGACTACATTTTCAGTAGCCTGTACAGGATTGATTTTGTATTCTGTGATGTAATCTGATGTTGTGTGCGAAAGCCTATAACCAGACAAACGTGTGGTTGTAGACACTGAGTAATTCACACAATGTGCAGTGCATTCGGAAAGTATTCAGACCCCTTGACTTTTTCCACATTTTGTTACGTTACAGCCTTATTCTAAAATGGATTAAATAAATACAAATTCTCATCAATCTACACACAATACCCCATAATGACAGTGTCAAAAATACCTTATTTATATAAGTATTCAGACCCTCTGCTATGAGACTCAAAATTGAGCTCAGGTGCATCCTGTTTCCATTGATCATCCTTGAGATGTTTCTACAACTTGATTGGAGTCCACCTGCGGTAAATTCAATTGATTGGACATGATTTGGAAAGGCACAGACCTGTCTATATGTCACACAGTTGACAGTGCATGTCAGAGCAAAAACCAAGCCATGAGGTCGAAGGAATTGTTCGTAGAGCTCCCATACAGGATTGTGTCGAAGCACAGACCTGGGGAAGGGTACCAAAAAATGTCTGCATCATTGAAGAACACAGTGGCCTCCATCATTCTTAAGTGTAAGAAGTTTGGAACCACCAAGACTCTTCCTAGAGCTGGCCGCCTGGCCAAACTGAGCAATCGGCGGAAAGGGACCTTGGTCAGGGAGGTGACCAAGAACCCGATGGTCACTCTGACAAAGCTCCAGAGTTCCTCTGTGGAGATCAGAGAACCTTCCAGAAGGACAACTATCTCTGCAGCACTCCACCAATCAGGCATTTATGGTAGAGTGGCCAGACGGAAGCCACTCCTCAGTTAAAGGCACATGACAGCCTGCTTGGAGTTTGCCAAAGGGCACCTAAAGGACTCTCAGACCATGAGGAAAACTGGCACCATCCCTACGGTGAAGCATTGTGGTGTTAGCATCATGCTGTGGGGATGTTTTTCAGCGGCAGGGACTGGGAGACAAGTCAGGATCGAGGGAAAGTGAACGGAGCAAAGTATAGAGAGATCCTTGATGAAAACCTGCTCCAGAGCGCTCAGGACCTCAGACTGGGACGAAGGTTCACCTTCCAACAGCACAATGACCCTAAGCACACAGCCAAGACAACACAGGAGTGGCTTCGAGACAAGTCTCTGAATGTCCTTGAGTGGCCCAGCCAGAGCCTGGATTTGAACCCGATCTAACATCTCTGGAGAGACCTGAAAATAGCTGTGCAGCGACGATCCCCATCAAACCTGACAGAACTTGAGAGGATCTGCAGAGAAGAATGGGATAAACTCCCCAAATATAGGTGTGCCAAGTTTGTAGTGTCATACCCTCTCTCTCCATCTCTCTCTCCATCCCTCTCTCCTTCCTCTCTCCCCTCAGCCGTTTGAGGTGGACCTGTCCCATGTGTACTTGGCCTACACAGAGGAGAGTATGAGACAGTCACTGATGAAGCTGGAGAGGCCCAGGACCTCCAAGAGTGGTAGGCCCAAGACTGGACGAAGGTAAACCATCGCCACAGTCTGTCTCCCAGTTGCTGCCAGTACACGATTATCCACCATGAATAATATTATTCATACTAACCATAATAATAGTAATAATACAAATTAAAATTAAAATAACAATAGCAACAATAGTCATATTTATTTTCTGAATACATGTCCTATTATAGAGTACTAATAAAGTATATCTGAAGTAATGGTTTTCTATATAATAATGTAACACTTCATAAAGTGTATGTCCCATGGTGAAATGTTACTGTAAAATCTGTTATCACCCTGTTCTGAGAAATACTACGTTATTATCAGATATTTGCTGCTTAATATCACTTCCCAAGAACTATAAGAAATATATACACTGAGCGTACAAAACATTAGAAACACCTTCCTAATATTGAGTTGCTTCCCCCTCAGAACAGCATCAATTCATCGGGGCATGTACTCTCTACAAGGTGGCGAAAGTTGCCCACAGGGATGCTGGCCCATGTTGACTCCAATGCTTCCTACAGTTGTGTCAAGTTGGCTGGATGTCCTTTGGGTGGTGGACCATTCTTGATACACACGGGAAACTGTTAAGCGTGAAAATCCCAGCAGCATTGCAGTTCTTGACACAAACCGGTGCACATACTACCATACCCCGTTCAAAGGCACTTCAATCTTTTGTCTTGCCCATTCACCTTCTGAATGACAACATACACAATCCATGTATGTTGTCTCAAGGCTTTAACATCCTTCTTTAACCTGTCTCCTCTTCTTCATCTACACTGATTGAAGTGGATATAACAGGTGAAATCAATAAGGGATCATAGCTTTCACCTGGATTCACCTGGTCAGTCTATGTCATGGAAAGTGTTCTTGATGTTTTGTACACTCAGTGTATATTAACCCCATGAACATCTCATCTGCTTCCCAAATGGCACCCTATTCCCTATTGGCCCAGGTCAAAAGTAGTGCGCTATATAGGGAAAAGGTTGCCATTTGTGACACTAGCCGCCTCTTATCTCCTGACAGGAAAAGATCATCGAAGCCCGAGGCTGTGATGGAATCCCTGCTGCAGTGAAAGAGACCGGGAGAGAGCCAATCAGGGCTGGAGCCCCATGGACTGCAATGAATCTACACTACTATACCTTAGGATCAACAACAGCAGTCAGTCAATAGTCGAGCCTGAAGATCTTTATTGTTGAACGTTGTTATTTAAAAAGATTTTATCTTAATACACTGTATAGCCGAGTAAGGTTTTAAATGTGAATGGAGAGGAGACGTTGGTTGATGAATTGGTTGGTTGGTCGGTGAAGGAGGGACCATGCAGCAGCCACTGTACTGCAGGATGTAAGCTGCTTCCCAAATGGCACCCTATAGGGAGGGAATAGGGGTGCCATTTGGGCCTGGCCCTTAAACTGGGGGTTAATGGTCAAGTCAAGGGGACCTTGTATTGTAATAAACGGAGGCTTGTTGAGGATAGTCAGCTTAATGTTGAGTCTTAATATAGCATTCGAGCACAAATCAGGTGGCAACACACTGAATGCGTCCCAAATAGCACCCTATTCCGTATATAGTGCACTACTTTTGACCATGGCTCATAGGGTGTCCCATAGGGCTCTGGTCTAAAGTAGTGCACTATAAAGGGAATAGGGTGTCATTTGGGACACAACAGATGAGTCTATGATGAGCACAAGCCATGGTTTTTGAACATGTCATCATCTGCAAGACGACAACAACTATAACAACAACTATAACACTCAACAACAACAACTATAACACTCAACAACAACAACTATAACACTCAACAACAACAACTATAACACTCAACAACAACAACTATAACACTCAACAACAACAACTATAACACTCAACAACAACAACTATAACACTCAACAACTATAACAACAACTATAACACTCAACAACAACAACAACAACAGTCTTCTGTTATTTGAGATGAAGCAACCACTTCTGATGGCAGGACATCATTAGGATATATCTGATGCCCTTCAACATAGTCGAAAAATGATTCATCTGTGCACCACAGGTCATAATGCCCTTATTTCAAGGATCACACTTATGGAAGTCTAAAGTGTGCTTTAAACTTAGTTTCCTTCTCTATGTCTGAAGGGTAGGACATGCATGCCATACGGCTTTTATAGATGGGTTGGTTGTTTAGCAACAAAATCGACGAGTGCGCAACAATGGGGCAAACTATTTTGTCTCCAAATGTTCATTGAAAACAAATACATTTGCACAATGAGCGTGTAGTATATGATGAATGGTGGTCATCATTGCTGTCAACAAAAGAGTCCATCTATGCTGCATCGTGTCAGAAGTTTTTATTCATACCACGAGGTTACAGCATAAATTACAGACACGCGTTGTCTGGAGAGCAGTTGCCTCGAATTATAATAACCGCTCTGGGGTTTATTGTCTAAAACCCTTCTTATATAGACAATACCAAAATAAGGGTTACCCCCTCTTCTGGCCAATCACCAGTCTCCCCTCGGGCGTCACCCTCCAAGCGGCACATTTCAAATAACATCATAAAACATCCCCCCTCTGGCCTGAACAACCAACATTCCATTTCGTCATGAAAAACATTTAACAAAGGCATAATCTTCAGATACGATAAGCGCTTGTCTCTAAAATACATCCTTAGTTGTTGGTTAGCTAGCAAATGTTAACCATATTAGCATAGACGTGACATCAGTCAAAACACCTCAAAACAAGACATGTTATTAATAAGAAGATGCAACAAGCTGAAACTAGCCTCCTACGATTCCCCACATAGCAGCTTCTGGTCCAGGGTTCTTCAATTCCGGTCCTGGAGGGACGAAACACCTCTGTTTTTCATCCTCTCCTTCTAATCAGGGGCTAATTCAGACCTGGGACACCAGGTGAGTGCAATTAACTACCAGGTAGAAATAAAAAAACAGAAGTGTTTCGATCCTCCAGGACCGGAATAGAAGAACCCTGTTCTGGTCATTGTTGCTAACTATCAGACCCTTCACAATCATGACGACACACGGACTTCTGCCTTATCGACGCGCTCGTCATTTTCGTGACGTTATCAGCTAACCAGTCTATATAGTAGTGCCATTCGCCCATTAAACACTAACTAAGCCATTTATTACGCTTTTATTTCCTCCTCCTCATGTCATCGTTTTATGGTGTATTGTAGTGGAAGCAAAGTGTCTTTATTTTGTATTATACTGTATGTCAAATGTTTACATCTACTGGTCCCTCCCCCCGTATCTCTTAGTAATTTATTAAATTATTGGACATGTTTAATCTCACTCTCTTTCTTGGTCCTTTTTCAACATCCCTCTTTTTGTTTATTTCAGACTCTTTTTGTTTCGATTTGTCTGGCTGCCGTGTGTAGCATGCTTTAAGATTGGAATCATGCTAGGTTTCTTCATCTAGGTTTCTTCCTGCCTTCTAGGGAGTTTTTCTAGCCTCTGCATTGCTTGCTCTTTGGGGTTTTAGGCTGGGTATCTGTAAAGCACTTTGTGACAACTGCTGATATAAAAGGGCTTTAGAAAATAAATGTAATTGATTGATTGATTGCTATAACGCCAAGGCACTGCCATGAAGTTGCCTTGTTCCACGATTTGCCCAGTGGTCCACACACAAAACAGTAAGGTTAATGATTGTTTTTTACCAGTGCTTTATTGTGTAGGTTGGCAGATATTTCAGTGATTCCACATTATAAAATATAGTTTAAGAGGCTAGAGTCAGGAATAGGTCAAATCTAGAAAATCTTTGGTGCAGTAGTATTGCATAGGTGTTAAGATCAACATACTTAATAAACTACATAAAAAAATAGTTTTTACCACTTTCAAGTTAATTTACTCATAAATAGTACAAAAATACATGTCATAGTACATTTAAATACAATTCAATAAATAATAATAGGAAGTATTGGACTATGCACGGTCGACAGAGTTCCCATCACGCCTCTCAGCCGAGCGCTGGGGTCGTTTGTGATGAACGGCAGGGTGGGGGCGGGCGTAGATGACCTGGGCACAGTTGTAGAGGTTTTTCAGGAGCTCGTGGAGCTGTTGCTCGTCAGCATTCTTCTTCACAGTGCAGTTGGTTGGATGAAACTGGGGAGAGAACAGAGAACATTCCACTTAGAACCATAGACTGTCTAAAGAACTCAGAACACTACCCTCAGAACCCCAACTGTACTTCCACAATATCTCAGGGTGTTTGCCTACAACATGCGTGGTGTTCAATACATCCTGTGTAAAGAAACAATATTTTTTTGCAGATGAATCAAATAGTACTGCATTATGGGGGCGTTTTCCTGGACTAGGATGAAGCCAGTTTCACAGACCCAGATGAAGAGAATTTCCATAGAAAGTGCTTTTTAGTCTGTTTTTATGTCTGGAACACTGCCTGTATAAATGTTGTTACTTTTTCAACACTGATAATTGTTATGGTCCAAAGTCAGGGTAGTAGTTACTGTTTGATTGACAAGACCAGGGCTCTGTTCAAGTGGGTGCAACATTACAATAAATATATACGTTGTGTTGAACAGACATCAGCTCTATTCATACATTTCTATCTGCAATGTTTTTGGATGTTTCACTGAATACACATAGCCTAGCCTGGGTGCCAGTCTGTTTGTGCCATCATGCCACTAGATCTGTGGCCCAGGCTAGAGTACACCCCCAACCAAGTTTAGATTTGTCAGAATGATTCCTTACCTTATTGTACTGCTTCAGTACTCTGCTGATGATCGATGTGTTGGCTGGAGTCCCGTACTGCGTAAGGTTTATGGCAGACAGAATCTTCTCAGCTATGCAGAAATCTTCAGGCTGGAATTTTGAGAAAGTCATGATTATTGATTTGCTGTAGGATGAATCTGTTGCTGGAATGGCTACAATAGCCTGTAGAAAATTCTAAAATATATTGTCAACTTTCTGGTCAGCATTAACAAGTGTCTGATTGCATCAACAAGTGCTGACATGAGTAAGTTAACAGATAGATTAACAGTAGTTATCACTGATGGACATGAGGGCCCGTTTCCCGGACACAGATTAAGCCCAGTCTTGGACTAAGGAGCACTTTCAATGGTGAATCTCCATTTGAACATGTTTTTCAGTCTCTAGGACTAGGTTTAATCTGTGTCCGGGAAACGGACCCTCATGTCCATCAGTGATAACTACTGTTAATCTATCTGTTAACTTGCACACTGTCTAATCATGTTTTCATCATATTCATCAAGAATATGGATGCAACTTACCCCGTTTGCCCTGCAGCGATCTTGATTGAATACCGCTGGCACTAGATGGTCCAAAAGGGCCTGAAACTAACATGTTAGTTATTAGTGTCATTTTTCATCACCCCTATTCTCTCATTGTTAACAAGAGGCCTTCTAATCCGATAGAGCAGTGCAACATTTGATAACACTGTAGATACAATGGATTATAATGCAGTTATAATGCATTATAGTACTTGTCATATGCAACATTTCAATCTTCTTACCTCCTGGCCTCCATTGAGGGTCTTGTTAGCCTCGTCCATGATCCTATGCAGTTGAAAATACTCCTCAGCAGATTTCTTAGCGGGTGCAGTGAAGACCAGCGCAAATGCAAAGGAGAAGAAGAAGAAGAGGAAAGCAACAGTCTTCATGGCTTTACAGCAGTAGTAGTAGTAGTAGCAGTAGTAGTAGTAGTAGTAGCAGGCTATTACTTGATACTGTCTCAGCTCTCGGGGTGAAGAAGGTTAAAATGTGACTGACTTGCAACATCAGACACAGGCCTCTTATATTGTCACTAGACACTGACACCCTCACAGAGCCCACTAGATAGAGATCACTACGTCACAGCTAAAATTCTGACGATCAGCATCCAGGATGTCCTTATATGGGAAGTCATATTGCATATGATCAATTAGCAATCAAATAGTATCAAACTGAAACTTGACGACCGACAGAAGGAAAATATATGAAGGGTTGCATTCCAAAACGCTATATATCTTTCACATTTGTGTTTTTTTACCACAGAAATTATTGCTGATGGGTACCTTCATGTGTGTGTAAAATATTACTGTTCTCTGATTTTTTTATTCATATATTTACGATGTGTTGAATTGGGTTTTGTTGCAAAACGCTATATATCCTGTATATTTGACTGTGATATGTGATTGTCTCACCTAGCTATCTTAAGATGAATGCACTTCCTGTAAGTTGCTCTGGATAAGAGCCTCTGCTAAATCACTACAATTTTTATATTTTACATATAGATCTCATATTACTGTACTGATTAATAAAAAATAAACAACATTTATATTGATGATATTGCATGTTCTTATACGGTACAAGCCCAAAGTTTGGACACCCCTACTCATTCAAGGGTTTTTCTTTATTTTTACTATTTTCTACATTGTAGAATAATAGTGAAGACATCAAAACTATGAAATAACACATATGGAATCATGTAGTAACCCACAAAATGTTAAAGAAATCAAAATATATTTTATATTTGAGATTCTTCAAATAGCCACCCTTTGCCTTGATGACAGCTTTGCACACTCTTGGCATTCTCTCAACCAGCTTCATGAGGTAGTCACCTGGAATGCATTTCAATTAACAGGTGTGCCTTCTTAAAAGTTAATTTGTGGAATTTATTTCAGTCTTAATGTGTTTGAGTCAATCAGTTGTGTTGTGACAAGGTAGGGGGGTATACAGAAGATATCCCTATTTGGTAAAAGACTGAGTCCATATTATGGCAAGAACGGCTCAAATAAGCAAAGAGAAATGACAGTCCATAATTACTTTAAGACATGGAGCTCAGTCAATAAGGACAATTTCAATAACTTTTAAAGTTTCTTCAAGTGCAGTCGCAAAAACCATCAAGCGCTATGATGAAACTGGCTCTCATGAAGACTGCCATAGGAATGGAAGACCCAGAGTTACCTCTGCTGCAGAGGATAAGTTCATTAGAGTTACCAGCCTCAGAAATTGCAGCCCAAATAAATGCTTCAAAGAGTTCAAGTCACAGACACATCTCAACATCAACTGTTCAGAGGGGACTGTGTGAATCAGGCCTTCATGGTCGAATTGCTGCAAAGAAACCACTACTAAAGGACACCAATAAGAAGAGGAGACCTGCTTGGGCCAAGAAACACGAGCAATGGACATTAGACCGGTGGAAATGTGTCCTTTGGTCTGGAGTCCAAATTGGAGATTTTTGGTTCCAACCACTGTGTCTTTGTGAGACGTGGTGTGGGTGAACGGATGATCTCCGCATGTGTAGTTCCCACCGTAAATCATGGAGGAGGAGGTGTTATGGTGTGGGGGTGCTTTGATGGTGACACTGTCTTTGATTTATTTAGAATTCAAGGCACACTTAACCAGCATGGCTACCACAGCATTCTGCATTGATACGCCATCCCATCTGGTTTGTGCTTAGTGGGACTATCATTTGTTTTTCAATAGGACAATGACCCAACACTCCTCCAGGCTGTGTAAGGGCTATTTTACCAAGAAGGAGAGTGATGGAGTGCTGCATCAGATGACCTGGCCTCCACAATCCCCCGACCTCAACCCAATTGGGATGGTGTGGGATGAGTCAGACGGCAGAGTGAAGGAAAAGCAGCCAACAAGTGCTCAGCATATGTGGGAACTCCTTCAAGACTGTTGGAAAAGGGTTGATCAGGCTGTTTATTATGGCCTGTGGAATGTTGTCCCACTCCTCTTCAATGGCTGTGCGAAGTTGCTGGATTTTGGCGGGAACTGAAACACGCTGTCGTACACTTCGATCCAGAGCATCCCATACATGCTCAATGGCTGACATGTCTGGTGAGTATGCAGGCCATGGAAGAACTGGGACATTTTCAGCTTCCAGGAATTGTGTACAGATCCTTGCGACATGGGGCTGTGCATTATCATGCTGAAACATGAGGTGATGGCAGCGGATGAATGGCACAACAATGGGCCTCAGGATCTCGTCACGGTGTCTCTGTGCATTCAAATTGCCATCGATAAAATGCAATTGTGTTCGTTTTCCGTAGCTTATACTATAACTCCACCATGGGGCACTCTGTTCACGACGTTGACATCAGCAAACCGCTCGTCCACACGACACCATACACGTGGTCTGCGGTTGTCAGGCCGGTTGGAAGTACTGCCAAATTCTCTAAAACAATGGTGGAGACGGCTTATGGTAGAGAAATGAACATTAATTTCTCTGGCAACAGCTCTGGTGGACATTCCTGCAATCAACATGCCAATTTCATGCTCCCTCAAAACTTCAGACATCTATGGCATGTGTTGTGGCCTTTTATTGTCCCCAGCAATTGTGTAATGATCATGCTATTTAATCAGCTTCTTGATATGCCACACCTGTCATGTGGATGGATTATCTTGGCAAATGAGAAATGCTCACTAACAGGGATATAAACTAATTTGTGCCCAACATTTTAGAGAAATAAGCTTTTTGTGTATGGAACATTTCTGGGATTTTTTATTTCAGCTCATGAAACATGGGACCAACACTTTACATGTTGCGTTTGTATTTTTATTCAATCCTATCTGCATCGAGACTTGTTCAAACTCAGCGGTACAATGAGTGACTAATTAATTTTTTTCTAAGGAAGTCAGTCATTATCAAAATGGATCTGTAGTGATAAAAAAGGAAAAGCTGGAATGTCTGGAATAAAAAAGATAGATTAGCTAGACTGGAATGGTGCTGCTGGCAGAGAGCTATTTTCCTGAAAGCGAACACATTTAATATTCAATAAGCACTTTATGGGATCAGTATCTGTCCAGTCTGGATGAGAAAAGATATGCAGAGAAAAAGATCGAAGGAAATGACCAAGTGTCTTGCATCAGATAACGCAGGTCCTGCTGAGCTGAAGGAAACTCATGTTCACGACCAAAAATATTGGTAAATCATTTCCACCCTGTCATTGGTATAGTATCTAATCCTAAATGTCATTCAAAAGTTAGTATTAAGAGTGGAATCCGGACCGATTTTTTGAATTCTACATATCCCCCATGGTAGGCCTAGAAAAACGTACACCAACCCTACACAGGACCACCCAACCTTAAAGAAACACAAATGTAGGGTACATTGTTCAGTAGGGGCCATACCAGCCCATAATATTGTAGTCATAACGACTACATTTTCAGTAGCCTGTACAGGATTGATTTTGTATTCTGTGATGTAATCTGATGTTGTGTGCGAAAGCCTATAACCAGACAAACGTGTGGTTGTAGACACTGAGTAATTCACACAATGTACAGTGCATTCGGAAAGTATTCAGACCCCTTGACTTTTTCCACATTTTGTTACGTTACAGCCTTATTCTAAAATGGATAAAATAAATACAAATTCTCATCAATCTACACACAATACCCCATAATGACAAAGTGTCAAAAATACCTTATTTATATAAGTATTCAGACCCTCTGCTATGAGACTCAAAATTGAGCTCAGGTGCATCCTGTTTCCATTGATCATCCTTGAGATGTTTCTACAACTTGATTGGAGTCCACCTGCGGTAAATTCAATTGATTGGACATTATTTGGAAAGGCACACACCTGTCTATATGAGGTCACACAGTTGACAGTGCATGTCAGAGCAAATACCAAGCCATGAGGTCGAAGGAATTGTTCGTAGAGCTCCCATACAGGATTGTGTCGAGGCACAGACCTGGGGAAGGGTACCAAAAAATGTCTGCATCATTGAAGAACACAGTGGCCTCCATCATTCTTAAGTGTAAGAAGTTTGGAACCACCAAGACTCTTCCTAGAGCTGGCCGCCCGGCCAAACTGAGCAATCAGCGGAAAGGGACCTTGGTCAGGGAGGTGACCAAGAACCCGATGGTCACTCTGACAAAGCTCCAGAGTTCCTCTGTGGAGATCAGAGAACCTTCCAGAAGGACAACTATCTCTGCAGCACTCCACCAATCAGGCATTTATGGTAGAGTGGCCAGACGGAAGCCACTCCTCAGTTAAAGGCACATGACAGCCTGCACCTAAAGGACTCTCAGACCATGAGGAAAACTGGCACCATCCCTACGGTGAAGCATTGTGGTGTTAGCATCATGCTGTGGGGATGTTTTTCAGCGGCAGGGACTGGGAGACAAGTCAGGATCGAGGGAAAGTGAACGGAGCAAAGTATAGAGAGATCCTTGATGAAAACCTGCTCCAGAGCGCTCAGGACCTCAGACTGGGACGAAGGTTCACCTTCCAACAGCACAATGACCCTAAGCACACAGCCAAGACAACACAGGAGTGGCTTCGAGACAAGTCTCTGAATGTCCTTGAGTGGCCCAGCCAGAGCCTGGATTTGAACCCGATCGAACATCTCTGGAGAGACCTGAAAATAGCTGTGCAGCGACGATCCCCATCAAACCTGACAGAACTTGAGAGGATCTGCAGAGAAGAATGGGATAAACTCCCCAAATATAGGTGTGCCAAGTTTGTAGTGTCATACCCTCTCTCTCCATCTCTCTCTCCATCCCTCTCTCCTTCCTCTCTCCCCTCAGCCGTTTGAGGTGGACCTGTCCCATGTGTACTTGGCCTACACAGAGGAGAGTGTGAGACAGTCACTGATGAAGCTGGAGAGGCCCAGGACCTCCAAGAGTGGTAGGCCCAAGACTGGACGAAGGTAAACCATCGCCACAGTCTGTCTCCCAGTTGCTGCCAGTACATTATTATCCACCATGAATAATATTATTCATACTAACCATAATAATAGTAATAATACAAATTAAAATTAAAATAACAATAGCAACAATAGTCATATTTATTTTCTGAATACATGTCCTATTATACTAATAAAGTATATCTGAAGTAATGGTTTTCTATATAATAATGTAACACTTCATCAGGTGTATGTCCCATGGTGAAATGTTACTGTAAAAGCTGTTATCACCCTGTTCTGAGAAATACTACGTTATTATCTGATATTTGCTGCTTAATATCACTTCCCAAGAACTATAAGAAATATATACACTGAGCGTACAAAACATTAGAAACACCTTCCTAATATTGAGTTGCTTCCCCCTCAGAACAGCATCAATTCATCGGGGCATGGACTCTCTACAAGGTGGCGAAAGCGTTCCACAGGAATGCTGGCCCATGTTGACTCCAATGCTTCCTACAGTTGTGTCAAGTTGGCTGGATGTCTTTTGGGTGGTGGACCATTCTTGATACACACGGGAAACTGTTAAGCTTGAAAATCCCAGCAGCATTGCAGTTCTTGACACAAACCGGTGCACATGGCACCTACTACCATACCCCGTTCAAAGGCACTTCAATCTTTTGTCTTTCCCATTCACCTTCTGAATGACAACATACACAATCCATGTATGTTGTCTCAAGGCTTTAACATCCTTCTTTAACCTGTCTCCTCCCCTTCATCTACACTGATTGAAGTGGATATAACAGGTGAAATCAATAAGGGATCATAGCATTTCACCTGGATTCACCTGGTCAGTCTATGTCATGGAAAGAGCAAGTGTTCTTGATGTTTTGCACACTCAGTGTATATTAACCCCACATCTCATCTGCTTCCCAAATGGCACCCTATTCCCTATTGGCCCAGGTCAAAAGTAGTGCGCTATATAGGGAAAAGGTTGCCATTTGTGACACTAGCCGCCTCTTATCTCCTGACAGGAAAAGATCATCGAAGCCCGAGGCTGTGATGGAATCCCTGCTGCAGTGAGAGAGACAGGGAGAGAGCCAATCAGGGCTGGAGCCCCATGTACTGCAATGAATCTACACTACTATACCTTAGGATCAACAACAGCAGTCAGTCAATAGTCGAGCCTGAAGATCTTTATTGTTGAACGTTGTTATTTAAAAAGATTTTATCTTAATACACTGTATAGCCGAGTAAGGTTTTAAATGTGAATGGAGAGGAGACGTTGGTTGATGAATTGGTTGGTTGGTCGGTGAAGGAGGGACCATGCAGCAGCCACTGTACTGCAGGGTGTAACCTGCGTCCCAAATGGCACCCTATAGGGAGGGAATAGGGGTGCCATTTGGGCCTGGCCCTTAAACTGGGGGTTAATGGTCAAGTCAAGGGGACCTTGTATTGTAATAAACGGAGGCTTGTTGAGGATAGTCAGCTTAATGTTGAGTCTTAATATAGCATTCGAGCACAAATCAGGTGGCAACACACTGAATGCGTCCCAAATAGCACCCTATTCCGTATATAGTGCACTACTTTTGACCATGGCTCATAGGGTGTCCCATAGGGCTCTGGTCTAAAGTAGTGCACTATAAAGGGAATAGGGTGTCATTTGGGACACAACAGATGAGTCTATGATGAGCACAAGCCATGGTTTTTGAACATGTCATCATCTGCAAGACGACGACAACTATAACAACAACTATAACACTCAACAACAACAACTATAACACTCAACAACAACAACTATAACACTCAACAACAACAACTATAACACACAACAACAACAACTATAACACTCAACAACAACAACTATAACACTCAACAACAACAACTATAACACACAACAACAACAACTATAACACTCAACAACAACAACTATAACACTCAACAACAACAACTATAACACTCAACAACAACAACTATAACACTCAACAACAAAAACTATAACACTCAACAACAACAACTATAACACTCAACAACAACAACTATAACACTCAACAACAACAACTATAACACTCAACAACAACAACTATAACACTCAACAACAACAACTATAACACTCAACAACAACAACTATAACACTCAACAACAACAACTATAACACTCAACAACAACAACTATAACACTCAACAACTATAACAACAACTATAACACTCAACAACAACAACAACAACAGTCTTCTGTTATTTGAGATGAAGCAACCACTTCTGATGGCAGGAACATCATTAGGATATATCTGATGCCCTTCAACATAGTCGAAAAATGATTCATCTGTGCACCACAGGTCATAATGCCCTTATTTCAAGGATCACACTTATGGAAGTCTAAAGTGTGCTTTAAACTTAGTTTCCTTCTCTATGTCTGAAGGGTAGGACATGCATGCCATACGGCTTTTATAGATGGGTTGGTTGTTTAGCAACAAAATCGACGAGTGCGCAACAATGGGGCAAACTATTTTGTCTCCAAATGTTCATTGAAAACAAATACATTTGCACAATGAGCGCTTGTCTCTAAAATACATCCTTAGTTGTTGGTTAGCTAGCAAATGTTAACCATATTAGCATAGACGTGACATCAGTCAAAACACCTCAAAACAAGACATGTTATTAATAAGAAGATGCAACAAGCTGAAACTAGCCTCCTACGATTCCCCACATAGCAGCTTCTGGTCCAGGGTTCTTCAATTCCGGTCCTGGAGGGACGAAACACCTCTGTTTTTCATCCTCTCCTTCTAATCAGGGGCTAATTCAGACCTGGGACACCAGGTGAGTGCAATTAACTACCAGGTAGAAATAAAAAAACAGAAGTGTTTCGATCCTCCAGGACCGGAATTGAAGAACCCTGTTCTGGTCATTGTTGCTAACTATCAGACCCTTCACAATCATGACGACACACGGACTTCTGCCTTATCGACGCGCTCGTCATTTTCGTGACGTTATCAGCTAACCAGTCTATATAGTAGTGCCATTCGCCCATTCAACACTAACTAAGCCATTTATTACGCTTTTATTTCCTCCTCCTCATGTCATCGTTTTATGGTGTATTGTAGTGGAAGCAAAGTGTCTTTATTTTGTATTATACTGTATGTCAAATGTTTACATCTACTGGTCCCTCCCCCCGTATCTCTTAGTAATTTATTAAATTATTGGACATGTTTAATCTCACTCTCTTTCTTGGTCCTTTTTCAACATCCCTCTTTTTGTTTATTTCAGACTCTTTTTGTTTCGATTTGTCTGGCTGCCGTGTGTAGCATGCTTTAAGATTGGAATCATGCTAGGTTTCTTCATCTAGGTTTCTTCCTGCCTTCTAGGGAGTTTTTCTAGCCTCTGCATTGCTTGCTCTTTGGGGTTTTAGGCTGGGTATCTGTAAAGCACTTTGTGACAACTGCTGATATAAAAAGGGCTTTAGAAAATAAATGTAATTGATTGATTGATTGCTATAACGCCAAGGCACTGCCATGAAGTTGCCTTGTTCCACGATTTGCCCAGTGGTCCACACACAAAACAGTAAGGTTAATGATTGTTTTTTACCAGTGCTTTATTGTGTAGGTTGGCAGATATTTCAGTGATTCCACATTATAAAATATAGTTTAAGAGGCTAGAGTCAGGAATAGGTCAAATCTAGAAAATCTTTGGTGCAGTAGTATTGCATAGGTGTTAAGATCAACATACTTAATAAACTACATAAAAAAATAGTTTTTACCACTTTCAAGTTAATTTACTCATAAATAGTACAAAAATACATGTCATAGTACATTTAAATACAATTCAATAAATAATAATAGGAAGTATTGGACTATGCACGGTCGACAGAGTTCCCATCACGCCTCTCAGCCGAGCGCTGGGGTCGTTTGTGATGAACGGCAGGGTGGGGGCGGGCGTAGATGACCTGGGCACAGTTGTAGAGGTTTTTCAGGAGCTCGTGGAGCTGTTGCTCGTCAGCATTCTTCTTCACAGTGCAGTTGGTTGGATGAAACTGGGGAGAGAACAGAGAACATTCCACTTAGAACCATAGACTGTCTAAAGAACTCAGAACACTACCTTCAGAACCCCAACTGTACTTCCACAAGGCTCAGGGTGTTTGCCTACACCATGCGTGGTGTTCAATACATCCTGTGTAAAGAAACAATATTTTTTTGCAGATGAATCAAATAGTACTGCATTATGGGGGCGTTTTCCTGGACTAGGATGAAGCCAGTTTCACAGACCCAGATTAAGAGAATTTCCATAGAAAGTGCTTTTTAGTCTGTTTTTATGTCTGGAACACTGCCTGTATAAATGTTGTTACTTTTTCAACACTGATAATTGTTATGGCCAAAAGTCAGGGTAGTAGTTACTGTTTGATTGACAAGAGCAGGGCTCTGTTCAAGTGGGTGCAACATTACAATAAATATATACGTTGTGTTGAACAGACATCAGCTCTATTCATACATTTCTATCTGCAATGTTTTTGGATGTTTCACTGAATACACATAGCCTGGGTGCCAGTCTGTTTGTGCCATCATGCCACTAGATCTGTGGCCCAGGCTAGAGTACACCCCCAACCAAGTTTAGATTTGTCAGAATGATTCCTTACCTTATTGTACTGCTTCAGTACTCTGCTGATGATCGATGTGTTGGCTGGAGTCCCGTACTGCGTAAGGTTTATGGCAGACAGAATCTTCTCAGCTATGCAGAAATCTTCAGGCTGGAATTTTGAGAAAGTCATGATTATTGATTTGCTGTAGGATGAATCTGTTGCTGGAATGGCTACAATAGCCTGTAGAAAATTCTAAAATATATTGTCAACTTTCTGGTCAGCATTAACAAGTGTCTGATTGCATCAACAAGTGCTGACATGAGTAAGTTAACAGATAGATTAACAGTAGTTATCACTGATGGACACGAGGGGCCCGTTTCCCGGACACAGATTAAGCCCAGTCTTGGACTAAGGAGCACTTTCAATGGTGAATCTCCATTTGAACATGTTTTTCAGTCTCTAGGACTAGGTTTAATCTGTGTCCGGAAACGGACCCTCATGTCCATCAGTGATAACTACTGTTAATCTATCTGTTAACTTGCACACTGTCTAATCATGTTTTCATCATATTCATCAAGAATATGGATGCAACTTACCCCGTTTGCCCTGCAGCGATCTTGATTGAATACCGCTGGCACTAGACGGTCCAAAAGGGCCTGAAACTAACATGTTAGTTATTAGTGTCATTTTTCATCACCCCTATTCTCTCATTGTTAACAAGAGGCCTTCTAATCCGATAGAGCAGTGCAACATTTGATAACACTTAAGATACAATGGATTATAATGCAGTTATAATGCATTATAGTACTTGTCATATGCAACATTTCAATCTTCTTACCTCCTGGCCTCCATTGAGGGTCTTGTTAGCCTCGTCCATGATCATCTCCAGTTGAAGATACTCCTCAGCAGATTTCTTAGCGGGTGCAGTGAAGACCAGCGCAAATGCAAAGGAGAAGAAGAAGAAGAGGAAAGCAACAGTCTTCATGGCTTTACAGCAGTAGTAGTAGTAGTAGTAGCAGTAGTAGTAGTAGTAGTAGCAGGCTATTACTTGATACTGTCTCAGCTCTCGGGGTGAAGAAGGTTAAAATGTGACTGACTTGCAACATCAGACACAGGCCTCTTATATTGTCACTAGACACTGACACCCTCACAGAGCCCACTAGATAGAGATCACTACGTCACAGCTAAAATTCTGACGATCAGCATCCAGGATGTCCTTATATGGGAAGTCATATTGCATATGATCAATTAGCAATCAAATAGTATCAAACTGAAACTTGACGACCGACAGAAGGAAAATATATGAAGGGCTGCATTCCAAAACGCTATATATCTTTCACATTTGTGTTTTTTTACCACAGAAATTATTGCTGATGGGTACCTTCATGTGTGTGTAAAATATTACTGTTCTCTGATTTTTTTATTCATATATTTACGATGTGTTGAATTGGGTTTTGTTGCAAAACGCTATATATCCTGTATATTTGACTGTGATATGTGATTGTCTCACCTAGCTATCTTAAGATGAATGCACTTCCTGTAAGTTGCTCTGGATAAGAGACTCTGCTAAATCACTACAATTTTTATATTTTACATACAGATCTCATATTACCGTACTGATTAATAAAAAATAAACAACATTTATATTGATGATATTGCATGTTCTTATACGGTACAAGCCCAAAGTTTGGACACACCTACTCATTCAAGGGTTTTTCTTTATTTTTACTATTTTCTACATTGTAGAATAATAGTGAAGACATCAAAACTATGAAATAACACATATGGAATCATGTAGTAACCCACAAAATGTTAAAGAAATCAAAATATATTTTATATTTGAGATTCTTCAAATAGCCACCCTTTGCCTTGATGACAGCTTTGCACACTCTTGGCATTCTCTCAACCAGCTTCATGAGGTATTCACCTGGAATGCATTTCAATTAACAGGTGTGCCTTCTTAAAAGTTAATTTGTGGAATTTATTTCCGTCTTAATGTGTTTGAGTCAATCAGTTGTGTTGTGACAAGGTAGGGGGGTATACAGAAGATATCCCTATTTGGTAAAAGACTGAGTCCATATTATGGCAAGAACGGCTCAAATAAGCAAAGAGAAATGACAGTCCATAATTACTTTAAGACATGAAGCTCAGTCAATAAGGACAATTTCAAGAACTTTTAAAGTTTCTTCAAGTGCAGTCGCAAAAACCATCAAGCGCTATGATGAAACTGGCTCTCATGAAGACTGCCATAGGAATGGAAGACCCAGAGTTACCTCTGCTGCAGAGGATAAGTTCATTAGAGTTACCAGCCTCAGAAATTGCAGCCCAAATAAATGCTTCAAAGAGTTCAAGTCACAGACACATCTCAACATCAACTGTTCAGAGGGGACTGTGTGAATCAGGCCTTCATGGTCGAATTGCTGCAAAGAAACCACTACTAAAGGACACCAATAAGAAGAGGAGACCTGCTTGGGCCAAGAAACACGAGCAATGGACATTAGACCGGTGGAAATGTGTCCTTTGGTCTGGAGTCCAAATTGGAGATTTTTGGTTCCAACCACTGTGTCTTTGTGAGACGTGGTGTGGGTGAACGGATGATCTCCGCATGTGTAGTTCCCACCGTAAATCATGGAGGAGGAGGTGTTATGGTGTGGGGGTGCTTTGATGGTGACACTGTCAATGATTTATTTAGAATTCAAGGCACACTTAACCAGCATGGCTACCACAGCATTCTGCATTGATACGCCATCCCATCTGGTTTGTGCTTAGTGGGACTATCATTTGTTTTTCAATAGGACAATGACCCAACACACCTCCAGGCTGTGTAAGGGCTATTTTACCAAGAAGGAGAGTGATGGAGTGCTGCATCAGATGACCTGGCCTCCACCATCCCCCGACCTCAACCCAATTGGGATGGTGTGGGATGAGTCAGACGGCAGAGTGAAGGAAAAGCAGCCAACAAGTGCTCAGCATATGTGGGAACTCCTTCAAGACTGTTTGAAAAGGGTTGATCAGGCTGTTTATTATGGCCTGTGGAATGTTGTCCCACTCCTCTTCAATGGCTGTGCGAAGTTGCTGGATTTTGGCGGGAACTGGAACACGCTGTCGTACACGTCGATCCAGAGCATCCCATACATGCTCAATGGCTGACATGTCTGGTGAGTATGCAGGCCATGGAAGAACTGGGACATTTTCAGCTTCCAGGAATTGTGTACAGATCCTTGCGACATGGGGCTGTGCATTATCATGCTGAAACATGTGGTGATGGCGGCGGATGAATGGCACAACAATGGGCCTCAGGATCTCGTCACGGTGTCTCTGTGCATTCAAATTGCCATCGATAAAATGCAATTGTGTTCGTTTTCCGTAGCTTATACTATAACTCCACCATGGGGCACTCTGTTCACGACGTTGACATCAGCAAACCGCTCGTCCACACGACACCATACACGTGGTCTGCGGTTGTCAGGCCGGTTGGAAGTACTGCCAAATTCTCTAAAACAATGGTGGAGATGGCTTATGGTAGAGAAATGAACATTAATTTCTCTGGCAACAGCTCTGGTGGACATTCCTGCAATCAACATGCCAATTTCATGCTCCCTCAAAACTTCAGACATCTATGGCATGTGTTGTGGCCTTTTATTGTCCCCAGCAATTGTGTAATGATCATGCTATTTAATCAGCTTCTTGATATGCCACACCTGTCATGTGGATGGATTATCTTGGCAAATGAGAAATGCTCACTAACAGGGATATAAACTAATTTGTGCCCAACATTTTAGAGAAATAAGCTTTTTGTGTGTATGGAACATTTCTGGGATTTTTTATTTCAGCTCATGAAACATGGGACCAACACTTTACATGTTGCGTTTGTATTTTTATTCAATCCTATCTGCATCGAGACTTGTTCAAACTCAGCGGTACAATGAGTGACTAATTATTTTTTTTCTAAGGAAGTCAGTCATTATCAAAATGGATCTGTAGTGATAAAAAAGGAAAAGCTGGAATGTCTGGAATAAAAAAGATAGATTAGCTAGACTGGAATGGTCCTGCTGGCAGAGAGCTATTTTCCTGAAAGCTAACACATTTAATATTCAATAAGCACTTTATGGGATCAGTATCTGTCCAGTCTGGATGAGAAAAGATATGCAGAGAAAAAGATCGAAGGAAATGACCAAGTGTCTTGCATCAGATAACGCAGGTCCTGCTGAGCTGAAGGAAACTCATGTTCACGACCAAAAATATTGGTAAAACATTTCCATCCTGTCATTGGTACAGACTAAAAAATATTGGTAAAACATTTCCACCCTGTCATTGGTATAGTATCTAATCCTAAATGTCATTCAAAAGTTAGTATTAAGAGTGGAATCCGGACCGATTTTTTGAATTCTACATATCCCCCATGGTAGGCCTAGAAAAACGTACACCAACCCTACACAGGACCACCCAACCTTAAAGAAACACAAATGTAGGGTACATTGTTCAGTAGGGGCCATACCAGCCCATAATATTGTAGTCATAACGACTACATTTTCAGTAGCCTGTACAGGATTGATTTTGTATTCTGTGATGTAATCTGATGTTGTGTGCGAAAGCCTATAACCAGACAAACGTGTGGTTGTAGACACTGAGTAATTCACACAATGTACAGTGCATTCGGAAAGTATTCAGACCCCTTGACTTTTTCCACATTTTGTTACGTTACAGCCTTATTCTAAAATGGATTAAATAAATACAAATTCTCATCAATCTACACACAATACCCCATAATGACAAAGTGTCAAAAATACCTTATTTATATAAGTATTCAGACCCTCTGCTATGAGACTCAAAATTGAGCTCAGGTGCATCCTGTTTCCATTGATCATCCTTGAGATGTTTCTACAACTTGATTGGAGTCCACCTGCGGTAAATTCAATTGATTGGACATGATTTGGAAAGGCACACACCTGTCTATATAAGGTCACACAGTTGACAGTGCATGTCAGAGCAAAAACCAAGCCATGAGGTCGAAGGAATTGTTCGTAGAGCTCCCATACAGGATTGTGTCGAGGCACAGACCTGGGGAAGGGTACCAAAAAATTTCTGCATCATTGAAGAACACAGTGGCCTCCATCATTCTTAAGTGTAAGAAGTTTGGAACCACCAAGACTCTTCCTAGAGCTGGCCGCCTGGCCAAACTGAGCAATCGGCGGAAAGGGACCTTGGTCAGGGAGGTGACCAAGAACCCGATGGTCACTCTGACAAAGCTCCAGAGTTCCTCTGTGGAGATCAACTATCTCTGCAGCACTCCACCAATCAGGCATTTATGGTAGAGTGGCCAGACGGAAGCCACTCCTCAGTTAAAGGCTCATGACAGCCTGCTTGGAGTTTGCCAAAGGGCACCTAAAGGACTCTCAGACCATGAGGAAAACTGGCACCATCCCTACGGTGAAGCATTGTGGTGTTAGCATCATGCTGTGGGGATGTTTTTCAGCGGCAGGGACTGGGAGACAAGTCAGGATCGAGGGAAAGTGAACGGAGCAAAGTATAGAGAGATCCTTGATGAAAACCTGCTCCAGAGCGCTCAGGACCTCAGACTGGGACGGAGGTTCACCTTCCAACAGCACAATGACCCTAAGCACACAGCCAAGACAACACAGGAGTGGCTTCGAGACAAGTCTCTGAATGTCCTTGAGTGGCCCAGCCAGAGCCTGGATTTGAACCCGATCGAACATCTCTGGAGAGACCTGAAAATAGCTGTGCAGCGACGATCCCCATCAAACCTGACAGAACTTGAGAGGATCTGCAGAGAAGAATGGGATAAACTCCCCAAATATAGGTATGCCAAGTTTGTAGCGTCATACCCAAGAAGACGTGAAGCTGTAATTGCTGCCAAAGTTGTTTCACAAAGTAAAGGATCTGAATACTTATGTTATTTATAATAACATTTGCAAAAATGTCTAAAACCCCGTTTTTGCTTTGTCATTATGGGGTATTGTGTGTAGATTGATGAGGGGGGGGGGGGGGGACAATTTAATCAATTTTAGAATAAGGCTGTAATGTAACAAAATGTGGAAAAAGTCAAGGGGTCTGAACACTTTCAGATAGCAGTGGATGCATCCCAAATGACACCCTATTCCCTATATAGTGCACTACTTTTGACCAATAGGGTGCCCTATTCCACATAGAGGGCACTACTTTTGACCAATAGGGTGCCCTATTCCCTATATAGTGCACTACTTTTGACCAATAGGGTGCCCTATTCCACATAGAGGGCACTACTTTTGACCAATAGGGTGCCCTATTCCCTATGTAGTGTACTACCTTTGACCAATAGGGTGCCATTTGGGACACAGCCCACAATTTGAGGTAGACCTGCCTGCGTAACACTGGTGGGATGTTCAGAGAGAAGAGGAGATAAGGTCTTGCTGTCTAAACTTCCGTCAGTATACTGGCAAGGCAAGGGGATATCCTCCTACAGAATACTAGTAAATACCACTAGCTCAGTTCAGCAGAACACTCAACAGATTTCCTCATGGAATCAAAGAGTGAATTGATGAGTGTGTGAAGAAATAAACTGCTGATGTAATAAAATAAACTGCTGATGTCATAAAAATAGTTGGAATTAGAGAGATCATTCTGTCAACCATTCTTTACTGAAATATCAGGCAATACGCTTTAGGGATTTATCAAGACTGTACTGGTCCTTTATTATTGGAGACCATGTTGATGACTGTTCATTAAATAAATGTTGCTCCCCGCTATGTTGTCGATACTGCTGTTTCAGAGTGAGTGTGTTTGAGATTGTTATCTCTATTGCATCCTGTCAAAAAAAATTACAGTTTAGGACTCAACCCTAGCTTTAAAGGGGCAATCTGCAGATCTCTACATACATTTTTGGATTTATGAATTAATGATATGTACCCATTGATTCTTGGAGATTATACCTTATAAATGCCTCATGAGTTTAGTCCAACTGTCGTTCCCCGTCAGAACCCAAAATATTACCTTGTTTTACTCCAGTGTTTATAAACAAAGGAAATGTAAACGAACACTATATAGCCTCAAAACATGGTTCAAACTATAATTTTGATACAACTTATGGTCATTCTTTGAATCCATAGCTCTGTCTAGGAATTTGAGAGTGGTTACATTTCTCCACCCCCCATTCCTCAGCTTTTTACCGAAACGGGCGGGGGGTGGGGGTGGGGGGAACACGCTTGAACTGCTGATTGCCACTTTAACAGTAATCATTATGTAACAGATTTACATAAATGCATCCTTATCCTCTTGGAATTGACCAGGGGCCGTATGTATCAAGCGACTGAGAACAGGATTGCTGATCAGCTAACCCCTGTCCATGTAGTCATATCCATTATGATATAAAAGGTAACATTGATCCTAGATCAGCTACCTACTGCTCAATATTGCTGACATATAGTCCAATATAAAGTCAGTCTACATGAATAAGAAGCTAATGATCCAAGAGTACATGGATATGTCTATAGGCAACTTGCTCTCCATCCAGTAAAGTTGTATTCTGTCATATTTTTCTCAATTCTATTCTATTCAATATCCTCTGATGTCTCTATGTCAGCAATCATTAGCCACTGTTAGCAAGATAGTTGGTTATTTCATGACCATGCTACAAAATAAAGGCTGTCTGAGAACTGTTGAATCCAGCCTGCAGAAGAGCATTGTTCTGGTCGGTGCCAAACCAACCTAAATAAAATAAAAACATTGAATCAAATGTTATTTGTCACATGCTTGTAGACCTTACTGTGAAATGATTACTTACAAGCCCTTAACCAACAATACAGTTCAAGAAATAGAGTTAAGAAAATATTTACAAAATAAACGAAAGAAAAAAATTAAAGAAGAAGTAACACAATAAAATAACAATAACAAGGCTATATACAGGGGGTACCGGTACCGAGTCAATGTGCGGGGGTACAGGTTAGTCGAGGTAATTTTTACATGTAGGTAGGGGTAAAGTGACTATGCATAGATAATAAACAGCGAGTAGCAGCAGTGTAAAAACAAAGTGGGGGGGGGGTCAATGTAAATAGTCTGGGTGGCCATTTGATTAATTGTTCAGCAGTCTTATGGCTTGGGGGTAAAAGCTCCGGTACCGCTTGTCATGCGGTAGCAGAGAGAACAGTCTATAACTAGGGTGACTGGAGTCTTTGACCATTTTTTGGGCCTTCCTCTAACACCGCCTAGTATAGAGGTCCTGGACGGCAGGAAGCTTGGCCCCAGTGATGTACTGGGCTGCACGCACTACCCTCTGTAGCGCCTTATGGTCAGATGCCATTGCAGGCGGTGATGCAACCGGTCAGGATGCTCTCGATGGTGCAGCTGTAGAACCTTTTGAGGATCTGGGGACCCATGCCAAATCTTTTCAGTCTCCTGAGGGGGAAAAGGTGTTGTTGTGCCCTCTTCACAACTTTCTTGGTGTGTTTGGACCATGATAGTTTGTTGGAGATGTGGACACCAAGGAACTTGAAACTCTCGACCCGCTCCACTACAGCCCCGTCGATGTGAATGGGGGCGTGTTCGGCCCTCCTTCTCCTGTAGTCTAAAATCATCTACTTTGTCTTGCTCACGTTGAGGGAGAGGTTGTTGTCCTGGCACCACACTGCCAGGTCTCTGACCTCCTCCCTATAGGCTGTCTCATCGTTGTCGGTGATCAGGCCTACCACCGTTGAGTCATCAGCAAACTTAATGATGGTGTTGGAGTCGTGCTTGGCCACGCAGTCGTGGGTGAACAGGGAGTACAGGAGGGGACTAAGCACGCACCCCTGAGGGGCCCCCGTGTTGATGATCATTGTGGCAGATGTGTTGTTGCCTACCCTTACCATCTGGGGGTGGCCCGTCAGGAAGTCCAGGATCCAGTTACAGAGGGAGGTGTTTAGTCCCAGGGTCCTTAGCTTAGTGATGAGCTTTGTGGGCACTATGGTGTTGAACGCTGAGCTGTAGTCAATGAACAGCATTCTCACATAGGTGTTCCTTTTGTCCAGGTGGGAAAGGGCAGTGTGGAGTGCGATTGAGATTGCGTCATCTGTGGATCTGTTGGGGCGGTATGCGAATTGGAGTGGGTCTAGGGTTTCCGGGATGATGGTGTTGATGTGAGCAATGACCAGCCTTTCAAAGCACTTCATGGCTACCAGTCCTGCCGCTTGTCTGGGTGTGGATATAGATGTCGCTTCCTATAGATATAGCTTCCTATAGATATAGCTTCCTATAGATAGATCCAAGTGGACGTTGTTTTTTCCTTCATTTTCAGCTTTCAAAACACACCTTGTTCCGTTCTGATGGAGCCAGCTCTTTGATCTGAGAGGCAGAGAGAGAGAGAACCAGAGGTAGATACTGTAGCTAACTGTCTTTAGGTTACGTCCCAAATGGCACCCTATTCCATATATATAGATATATAGTGCACTAACTAGGGAATAGGATGTGATTTTGGACCAATACTTGGCCTTGGTTTAACCTTTCACAGTATTACAGTATGAGTGATCCCATTGCTTCTGGAACCTTTCAACCTCAGCTTGAACTACTGCAGGACAGGTGCTATTCTACTAACACCACTGTGGGGCAGCATTACCTTGTCTCAAAACACTGGGAACGCCGTCACTGTCCTTTTGCCTTCACAGGTTTGTGGTCAAATAGTTGGTGTGTGACTACTGATGGATATTTAGGACACATTGTTTTATTTGTGTTGCACACATGCACGGACACACACACACTTACGCACGCACGCACACACACACACACACAGACACAGACACACACACACACACACACAGACACACACACACACACACACACACACACAGACACACACACAGACACACACACACACACAGACACATACACACACACACACACACACACAGACACACACACAGACACACACACACACAGACACACACACACACACACACAGACACACACACACACACACACACACACACAGACACACACACAGACACACACACACACACACACACACAGACACACACACACAGACACACACACACACAGACACACACACAGACACACACACACACACACACAGACACACCCCACACACACCCCCCCCACACACACACAGTTGTTAGAGTAACTGCTTTAATCTTAAACAAATGGCCCATGTTTTGCTGCAGTGCTCAATCTAGAATCTACAGTTAGAAAATAAATAGTTCCAACCAAGGAAGACAAAACAAGTCAGAAGACTATTGAAAGTTATAGAAGCTGGTGACTGAGGGCACGTTGGACATGCCCCTCGTCCAAGCTGCCAACAACAATGAGTTGGAGAAGCGGACGACTTGTAATGGAACCAAGCAGACTGGAGTAGTCAGCCATACCTTTCATTTGAGACAGGCTACATCCCAAATGACATCTTATTCCCTACAGGCTATAGTGCACTACATACCAATAGGGCTCTGGTCAAAAGCAGTGTGCTAAATAGGGAATAGTGTGCTTCTATATAGGGAATAGGGTTCTCTATATAGGGAATATGGTGCTTCTATATAGGGAATAGGGTGCTTCTATATAGGGAATAGGGTGCTTCTATGTAGGAAATAAGGTTCTTCTATGTAGGGAATAGGGTGCTTCTATGTAGGGAATAAGGTTCTTCTATATATGGAATAGGGTTTTTCTATATAGGGAATAGGGTGCTTCTATATAGGGAATAGGGTGCTTCTATATAGGGAATGGGGTTCTTCTATATAGGGAATAGGGTGCTTCTATATAGGGAATAGGGTGCTTCTATATAGGGAATAGGGTTCTTCTATATAGGGAATAGGGTGCTTCTATATAGGGAATAGGGTGCTTCTATATAGGGAATAGGGTGCTTCTATATAGGGAATAGGGTTATTCTATATAGGGAATAGGGTGCTTCTATATAGGGAATAGGGTGCTTCTATGTAGGGAATAGGGTGCTTCTATATAGGGAATAGGGTTCTTCTCTTTGCATGTGTTTTGTTTGAACGGGGGGCTCTGTACCAAAAGTTGTGTGGATCGATGGGCCCTGGTCAAAAGTAGTACACTATGTAGTGAATAGGGTGCCATTTGGGACAGAGACCTAGTTTGCACTGTCTATGTTTGTGTGTTGGTTGACAGATATTCAGTGGCATATGAATACCCTCCAGCTATAGTATAACAAGCTGCAGTACTGTAGTGTCGTTTGTACTGGTAGCATCATAATGATTACTTGATATTTGTTCATGTGTGGAAAGAGAAGGTCTGAAGGGGTAAGAATTATCTACTGTGAGTCATGTCTCTATCCTGATCTTACAGCACATTCTAAACATTACAATAGTTTCATATGCATAGGGACTCTATTATGATCTCACTGCATGTTCTAAACATTACAATAGTTTCATATGCATAGGGACTCTATTATGATCTCACTGCATGTTCTAAACATTACAATAGTTTCATATGCATAGGGACTCTATTATGATCTCACTGCATGTTCTAAACATGACAATAGTTTCATATGCATAGGGAGTTTGGAAGACTAGCCGTTGGTGGGCTAAAATAGACCCTAATTAACTATATACAATGAATGCACATAGGCTAGGAGTCATTGAGTCATAGGTACTTCCTATACCTTCTTTCCCCCCTGGCGTTAAAGCAGCATTCCTCTCTGAGCTCAACAAGATTTGCAGGCTTTCTTCTCTTCTCTTCCCAACGACGATAGAGTTTGCAGAGGGAAGGGACCGGGAGAAACCCTTACGGTCCACAATGGGTGTATGTGTGTGAGTGAGAGAGAGAGGGAGGGAGGGAGGGAGAGAGAGAGAGGGGGGAGAGAGAGAGAGATAGAGGGAGAGAGAGAGAGAGAGAGAGAGAGAGAGAGAGAGAGAGAGAGAGAGAGAGAGAGAGAGAGAGAGAGAGAGAGAGAGAGAGAGTGCCACACCCTGGCTCTGGGACTCATTATGTTGAGCCAGGGTGTGTGCATTCTATGTGTTCATGTTCTATGTTGGGTGTCTAGGTTGTCGATGTCTATGTTTGTATTGAGTGACTCCCAATCGGAGGTAACGAGTGTCAGCTGTCGGCTCGTTATCTCTGATTGGGAGCCATATTTAAACTGTGTGTCTTCACCTTGTGTTTGTGGGTTTTTGTTCCTTATGCGGTCAGTGTAACCGTGGACTTCACGAGTCGTGTTTTGTTTGTTATTTAGATACTTTAATATAATAAAGTCATGTTCATTTCACACGCTGCGCCTTGGTCTACTCTCCTTTACGACGATCGTGACAGAAAAACCCACCGTACCAGGACCAAGCAGCGTGTCCAGGAGCCAAGGGTATGGACATGGGAGGTGATTTTGGACGATAAAGGGTCCTGGACTTGGGAAGAAATCCTGGCCGGGATGGATCGCCGGCCATGGAGTGAGGCAGTGGAGAGGCGACGGAGAGAGGAGCAACGGCGTCAGCAGGGCCATCGTCGGAAGGACGAGAGGCAACCCCAAAACGTTTTTGGGGGGCACATGGTGGGCGGCTGGGCAGCAGGAGGCTGCCACAGGGAGACGTGGAGAGAAGGCTACCGGATTACGGGAGCCATTGGCGAGTAGAGGGAAGGAAGTTGTTGTGGCACGGCGTGAGAGACTGAGGTGTGTTACCAGTCCGGTCCGGCCCGTTCCTGATCCCCGGTTAAGGCCAGTGGTGTGTGTTCCCAGTACGGACCGGCCTGTTCCTACTCCACGCACCAAGCCCACGGTGTGCGTCGCCAGTCCAGCCCGGCCGGTTCCTGCTCCACGTACTAAGCCTACGGTGTACGTCGCCAGCCCAGCCCGGCCTGTTCCTGCTTCTCGCATCAAGCCTACGGTGTGCGTCGCCAGCCCAGCCCGGCCTGTTCCTGCTCCACGCACAGAACCTACGGTGTGCGTCGCCAGCCCAGCCCGGCCTGTTCCTGCTCTACGCATCAAGTCTACGGTGTGCGTCGACAGCCCTGCCCGGCCTGTTCCTGCTCTACGCACCAAGTCTACGGTGTGCGTCGACAGCCCTGCCCGGCCTGTTCCTGCTCTACGCACCAAGTCTACGGTGTGCGTCGACAGCCCTGCCCGGCCTGTTCCTGCTCTACGCATCAAGTCTACGGTGTGCGTCGACAGCCCTGCCCGGCCTGTTCCTGCTCTACGCACCAAGTCTACGGTGTACGTCGACAGCCCTGCCCGGCCTGTTCCTGCTCTACGCACCAAGTCTACGGGGTGCGTCGACAGCCCTGCCCGGCCTGTTCCTGCTCTACGCATCAAGTCTACGGTGTGCGTCGACAGCCCTGCCCGGCCTGTTCCTGCTCTACGCACCAAGTCTACGGTGTGCGTCGACAGCCCTGCCCGGCCTGTTCCTGCTCCACGCACGAAGCCTACGGGGTGCGTCGTCGGCCCTGGTCCAGCCCGTTCCTGCTACTCGCACCAAGCCAGGGGTGCGAGTCGTCAGCCTGGTTCAGCTCGTCCCTGCTATTCGCACTCAAGCCAAGGGTGCGAGCCGTCAGCCTGATCCAGCCCATTCCTGCTACTCGCACCAAGCCAGGGATGCGAGTCGTCAGCCTGGTGAGGCCCGTTCCGGCTCCACGCATCAAGCCTAGGGTGCGTATCGTCAGCCAGGTCCGGTCCGTTCTGCCTCACGCGCCAAGCCAGAGTGCACGTCGTCAGTCCAGATCCTACCAGCTGGGTCGGATCGGACCGGGGCGCTACGGGGGGATTGAGGAAGGGTGGTGGTCAAGCCCGGGCCGGGCCGCCTCCGAGGAGCAACACCCACCCAGCCCTCCCTGTTTGGGGTTTTTGAGGCGCGGTCGCAGTCCGCGCCTTTAGGGGGTACTGTCACGCTCTGGCTCCGGGACTTTGTATGTTGAGCCAGGGTGTGTTCGTTTTGTTGTGTTTTGGTTGGTTGTTCTTTGGGTGTGTTGTCTTGGTTGTTCGTGTGACTCCCAATCAGTGGTAACGAGTGTCAGCTGTCGGCTCGTTATCTCTGATTGGGAGCCATATTTAAACTGTGTGTTTTCACCTTGGGGTTGTGGGTTTGTGTTCCATGTTCTGTCAGTGTCACAGAGGACTTCACGTATCGTCATTTGTTTTGTTGTTTCGTGGTTGCTTTAATTGAATAAAGTCAACATGTTCGCTCAACACGCTGCGCCTTGGTCCGTTTCCTTAGACGATCGAGAGAGAGAGAGAGAGAGAGAGAGAGAGAGAGAGAGAGAGAGAGAGAGAGAGAGAGAGAGAGAGAGAGAGAGAGAGAGAGAGAGAGAGAGAGAGAGAGAGAGAGAGAGAGAGAGAGAGAGAGAGAGAGAGAGAGAGAGAGAGAGAGAGAGAGAGAGAGGGACAGACAGACAGAGAGAGAGAGGGGTTCAATGCAGCTGCTCATTGCATCATAAAAAAATGCTGCAGCTCCTCTTTGCGTGTGTTTAGTTTGAACAGAACAAATGTCTTTCTCTCTCTCTCACTTCTCTCTCTTCTGTCTCTTCTGTCTCTCAGTGTGAACGGTGCTCTGATAATTCTTCTGACAGTAGCTCACAGATTGCAGCGTATGAATTTCTCTCTGTCCCCAATACTTACTCCGCAACATCACAGTATACTTTTATGTTTAATATTATTCCACAGCACAGCGAATGAGGCAGCATCAGTAAACTGTGTTCCTGCTCTGTAATTTGGTTCTGCTGGCTACCTCATTCTCCTGTAAATTAAAAACACGTCCCCTGTCTCCCCTTAATTCAAAGCCATTGTATGGCTCCCTCTGTTCTGTCGTAACTGTTCTCATCAGCATCAGAGGGGCTCTCTGTAGCTCAGTTTGCTGCTGCAGCTATAGCATTGTCATGGCTCTGTCCCCCCCCCCCCACCCACCCCCCCTCTCCCCTCCCTTTCTCTCTCTCTCTCTCTCTCTCTCCCCCACCTCTGTCTAGCTCTCTCCCCTCCCTCTCCCTCTCTCTCCCTCTCCCTCTCTCCCTCTCTCTCTCTCTCTCTCTCTCTCTCTCTCTCTCTCCCTCTCTCCCCCTCTCTCTCCTCTCTCCCCTCTCTCTCCTCTCTCCCCTCTCTCTCCTCTCTCCTCTCTCCCCTCTCTCTCTCTCTCTCCCCTCTCTCTCTCTCCCTCTCTCCCTCTCTCTTCCCTCCCTCTCTCTCTCTCTCTCTCTCCCTCCCTCTCTCCCTCTCTCCCCTCTCTCCCCTCCCTCTCTCTCTCTCTCTCTCTCTCCCTCTCTCTCTCCCTCTCTCCCCCTCTCTCTCCTCTCTCCCCTCTCTCTCCTCTCTCCCCCTCTCTCTCCTCTCTCCCCTCTCTCTCCTCTCTCCCCCTCGGGGGATTGTGGAGGCCAGGTCATCTGATGCAGCACTCCATCACTCTCCTTCTTGGTAAAATAGCCCTTACACATCTTTATTTTTACTATTTTCTACATTGTAGAATAATAGTGAAGACATCAGAACTATGAAATAACACATATGGAATCATGTAGTAACCAAAAAAGTGTTAAACAAATTAAAATATATTTTATATTTGAGATTCTTCAAATAGCCACCCTTTGCCTTTATGACAGCTTTGCACACTCTTGGCATTCTCTCAACCAGCATCACCTGGAATGCTTTTCCCACATTATTGAATGAGTTCCCACATATGCTGAGCACTTGTTGGTTGCTTTTCCTTCACTCTGCTGTCCGACTCATCCCAAACCATCTCAATTGGGTTGAGGTCGGGGGATTGTGGAGGCCAGGTCATCTGATGCAGTACTCCATCACTCTCCTTCTTAGTAAAATAGCCCTTACACATCCTGGAGGTGTGTTGGGTCATTGTCCTGTTGAAAAACAAATGATAGTCCCACTAAGCCCAATCCAGATGGGATGGCGTATCACTGCAGAATGCTGTTGTAGCCATGCTGGTTGAGTGTGCCTTGAATTCTAAATAAATCACAGATAGTGTCACGAGCAAAGCACCCCCACACCATAACACCTCCTCCTCCATGCTTTACGGTGGGAACTACATGTGCAGAGATCATCCGTCCACCCACACCGCTTCTCACAAAGACACGGCGGTTGGAACCAAAAATCTCCAATTTGGACTCCAGACCAAAGGACAGATTTCCACCGGTCTAATGTCCATTGCTCGTGTTTGTTGGCCCAAGCAGGTCTCTTCTTCTTATTGGTGTCCTTTAGTAGTGGTTTCTTTGTAGCAATTCGACCATGAAGGCCTGATTCACACAGTCCCCTCTGAACAGTTGATGTTGAGATGTGTCTGTGACTTGCTACTCGTACTGCTCTCTCCTCGTCTGACCATGTGTTCTCGCATACCCCGAGAGCATCTGGTCAGCGGGGTGGTGGCACAGGAATCCTCATCTCTCCCAAGTGGACATTCTCAATTTTTCCCCTAACCCATCTGTCTATCTCCTCATTTGAATTCCATGCTGTCACAGTCACTAGCCCATTTAAGCTTAATATCCTTGTCATCTATCGCCCTCCAGGTTCCCTTGGAGAGTTCATCAATGAGCTTGACGCCTTGATAAGTTCCTTTCCTGAGGATGGCTCACCCCTCACAGTTCTGGGGGATTTCAACCTCCCTACGTCTACATTTGACTCATTTCTCTCTGCCTCCTTCTTTCCACTCCTCTCCTCTTTTGACCTCACCCTCTCACCGTCCCCCCCTACTCACAAGGCAGACAATACGCTTGACCTCATCTTTACTAGATGCTGTTCTTCTACTAATCTCACTGCAACTCCCCTCCATGTCTCCGACCCCTACTTTGTATCCTTTTCTCTCTCGCTCTCCTCCAACACTACTCACTCTGCCCCTACACAGATGGTAATGCGCCGCCGCAACCTTCGCTCTCTCTCTCCCGCTACTCTCTCAACTTCCATCCTATCATCTCTTCCCTCTGCGCAATCCTTCTCCCTCCAATCTCCTGATTCTGCCTCCTCAACCCTCCTCTCCTCCCTTTCTGCATCCTTTGACTCTCCATGTCCCCTATCCTCCCGGCCGGCTCGGTCCTCCCCTCCAGCTCCGTGGCTTGATGACTCATTGCGAGCTCACAGAACAGAGCTCCGGGCAGCTGAGCGGAAATGGAAGAAAACTAGACTCCCTGCGGACCTGGCATCTTTTCACTCCCTCCTCTCTACATTTTCTTCATCTGTTTCTGCTGCTAAGGCCACTTTCTACCACTCTAAATTCCAAGCATCTGCCTCTAACCCTAGGAAGCTCTTTGCCACATTTCCTCCCTGCTGAATCCTCCTCCCCCCACCCCCCCTCCTCCCTCTCTGTGGATGACTTCGTCAACCACTTTGAAAAGAAGGTTGATGACATCCGATCCTCGTTTGTTAAGTCAAATGACACTGCTGGTCCTGCTCACACTGCCCTACCCTATGCTTTGACTTCTTTCTCCCCTCTCTCTCCAGATAAAATCTTGCGACTTGTGACTGCAGACCGCCCAACAACCTGCCCGCTTGACCCTATCCCCTCCTCTCTTCTCCAGACCATCTCCGGTGACCTTCTCCCCTACCTCACCTCGCTGATCAACTCATCCTTGACCGCTGGCTATGTCCCTTCCGTCTTCAAGAGAGCGAGAGTTGCACCCCTTCTCAAAAACCAACACTCGATCCCTCTGATGTCAACAACTACAGACCAGTATCCCTTCTTTCTTTTCTTTCCAAAACTATTGAGCGTGCCGTCTTTAGCCAACTCTCTTGCTATCTCTCTCAGAATGACCTTCTTGATCCAAACCAGTCAGGTTTCAAGACTGGTCATTCAACTGAGACTGCTCTTCTCTGTGTCACGGAGGCTCTCCGCACTGCTAAAGCTAACTCTCTCTCCTCTGCTCTTGTCCTTCTAGACCTGTCTGCTGCCTTTGATACTGTGAACCATCAGATCCTCCTCTCCACCCTCTCCGAGCTGGGCATCTCCGGCGCGGCTCACTCTTGGATTGCGTCCTACCTGACCGGTCGCTCCTACCAAGTGGCGTGGCGAGAAGCTGTCGCCGCACCACGTGCTCTCACCACTGGTGTCCCCCAGGGCTCAGTTCTAGGCCCTCTCCTATTCTCGCTATACACCAAGTCACTTGGCTCTGTCATATCCTCACATGGCCTCTCCTATCATTGCTACGCTGACGATACACAACTAATCTTCTCCTTTCCCCCTTCTGTTAACCAGGTGGCGAATCGCATCTCTGCATGTCTGGCAGACATATCAGTATGGATGACGGATCACCACCTCAAGCTGAACCTTGGAAAGACGGAGCTGCTCTTCCTCCCGGGGAAGAACTGCCCGTTCCATGATCTCGCCATCACGGTTGACAACTCCGTTGTGTCCTCCTCCCAGAGTGTGAAGAGCCTTGGCATGACCCTGGACAACACCCTGTCGTTCTCCGCTAACATCAAGGCGGTGACCCGATCCTGTAGGTTCATGCTCTACAACATTCGGAGAGTACGACCCTGCCTTACACAGGAAGCGACACAGGTCCTAATCCAGGCACTTGTCATCTCCCGTCTGGATTACTGCAACTCGCTGTTGGCTGGGCTCCCTGCCTGTGCCATTAAACCCCTACAACTCATCCAGAATGCCGCAGCCCGTCTGGTGTTCAACCTTCCCAAGTTCTCTCACGTCACCCCGCTCCTCCGCACACTCCACTGGCTTCCAGTTGAAGCTCGCATCTGTTACAAGACCATGGTGCTTGCCTATGGAGCTGTGAGGGGGAACGGCACCTCCGTACCTTCAGGCTCTGATCAGTCCCTACACCCAAACGAGGGCATTGCGTTCATCCACCTCTGGCCTGCTGGCTCCCCTTCCTCTGCGGAAGCATAGTTCCCGCTCAGCCCAGTCAAAACTGTTCGCTGCTCTGGCACCCCAATGGTGGAACAAGCTCCCTCACGACGCCAGGACAGCGGAGTCACTCACCACCTTCCGGAGACATTTGAAACCCCACCTCTTTAAGGAATACCTGGGATAGGATAAAGTAATCCTTCTAACCCCCCCCCCCACCCAAAAGAAAAAAAAGAAAAAAGAAAGAAAAAAAATGACATTGTAAAGGGGTTATCCCACTGGCTACAAGGTGAATGCACCAATTTGTAAGTCGCTCTGGATAAGAGCGTCTGCTAAATGACGTAAATGTAAATGTAAATGTAACTTGAACTCTGTGAAGCATTTATTTGGCCTGCAATTTCTTAGGCTGGTAACTCTAATTAACTTATACTCTGCAGCAGAGGTAACTCTGGGTCTTCCATTGCTGTGGCGGTCCTCATGAGAGCCAGTTTCATCATAGCGCTTGATGGTTTTTGCGACTGCACCTGAAGAAACTTAAAAAGATATTGAAATGTTCCGTATTGACTGACCTTCATGTCTTAAAGTAATGATGGACTGTCGTTTCTCTTTGCTTATTTGAGCTGTTCTAGCTATAATATGGTATTTTACGAAATAGGGCTATCTTCTGTATACCCATCTACTTTGTCACAACACAACCGATTGGCTCAAACGCATTAAGACAGAAATAAATTCCACAAATTAACTTTTAAGAAGGCACACCTGTTAATTGAAATGCATTCCAGGTGACTACCTCATGAAGCTGGTTGAGAGAATGCCAAGCGTGTGCAAAGCTGTCATCAAGGCAAAGGGTGGCTATTTGATTTAATTTAGATTTATTTAACACTTTTTAGGTTACTACATGATTTCATATGTGTTATTTCATAGTTTGATGTCTTCACTATTATTCTACAATGTAAAAAATTGTAAAAATTAAGAAAAGCCGTTGAATGAGTAGGTGTGTCCAAACTTTTGACTGGCAGTGTACGTGTGTTTGGATTGTCGTTATTTTAGGAAGTTACTACGATGGTGTCTAAATATAAACTATTTCTCTAAAAACATTTTCTCAGGGTGGAATTCACGTGGCAGCGACGTAAGGTTTATGGCTCTGAGAAAACCGTTCAAAGCATAAGACATAATGTATGGGTGGCAGTTGATGATTTGAGGTTGGAGAGGAGTTATTAACATAGTGTAGACTGACAGAGACCAGGTCTCACTGTGGCCTGTTAGCATCCATACCATCTGCTGTGTTAGGGTCTGCACCTGCTCCAGTTAAAGACATGGAGCAGAATCACAGTGGCACGGTCCCCATAGCTCTGTGTCCTCTGATTGCTCTCTGTGTGTGTGTATGTGTGTCTGTGTGTGTGTGTTTGTCTCTGTGTGTGTGTGTGTGTGTGTTTGTGTGTCCATGTGTTTGTGTCCCCCTCATGTCTCTTCCACTAAGGGCCAGACAAACAGGCCAGATGGTCAGAGATCAGGATCAGGGCTCAGCGTTTACAAGGCCACCACAGAGCCAATAAATAATGACCGTAAAGGATGATATACTGAGAGCTGTTCATATCGCATCAAATTAAACGTCCAAAACAAGAGAGACTACCAGCAGCGTAACAGAATGCAGTCTCCTCACGATTAATTAAGAGATATCTCTTCATAACTGGGTAGTCGAGTCGACGCGTCACTTCTTACTCAGATGTATTGATTAGTCAGTTACAAGGTAGGGAGGGGTACATCAATACACTATTAAGTATTTTCAGAGAGGACAACTTTAGTTTTATTGGCGTCATCTAGTAGCCATGTTATTATGTGGGTGTATCAGGCGTGGTGACTGTTGTAAACTGGACACTTGTCCTCTACACGTTTATGACAGCGTTAGGCCTCATGATAGTAGTACTCCTGAGTGGTGCAGTGGTCTAAGGCACTGCATCGCAGTGCTAACTGTGCCACTAGAGATCCTGGTTCGAATCCAGGCTCTGTCGCCGCCGGCCGCGACCGGGAGACTCATGGGCGGCGCACAATTGGCCCAGCGTCGTCCAGGGTAGGGGAGGGAATGGCCGGCAGGGATATAGCTCAGTTGATAGAGCATGGTGTTTGCAACGCCAGGGTTGTGGGTTTGATTCCCACGGGGGGCCAGTATAAAAAAAAAATGTATTCACTAACTGTAAGTCGCTCTGGATAAGAGCGTCATGTAAAATGATAGAGTCCAGGCTGTAACCTAGTTCCTTAATGGGAGGACAAAGGTTATGTTCCCTGTCCCAAATGGCACCCTATTCTCTATGTAGTGCCACAGGGCTCTGGTCAAAAGTAGTGCACTTTGTGTGGAATAGGGTGCCATTTGGAATGCAACTCCAAAGGTTATGCTCACAGTACCCTTGATGATACTCAAAGCATCTCTGTGCACTTTCAATGCCGTATATTCTATTCTATTGGTCTATATTAGGTTCAAGGTGTAGCATGTGTCTAGGGCAGGGCTCTCCAACCTCTTGTAGGTTTTCGTTCCAACCCGATTCTAATAATTAGCTGGTTGATAAGATAATTCAGGTTAGTTACAACTGGGGTTGGAGCAAAAACCTACAGGAAGGTAGCTCTCCAGGAACAGGGTTGGAGCAAAAATCTACATGAGGGTAGCTCTCCAGGAACAGGGTTGGAGCAAAAACCTACAGGAGGGTAGCTCTCCAGGAACAGGGTTGGAGCAAAAACCTACAGGAGGGTAGCTCTCCAGGAACAGGGTTGGAGTTAAAACCTACAGGAGGGTAGCTCTCCAGGAACAGGGTTGGAGTTAAAACCTACAGGAGGGTAGCTCTCCAGGAACAGGGTTGGAGCAAAAACCTACAGGAGGGTAGCTCTCCAGGAACAGGGTTGGAGCAAAAACCTACAGGAGGGTAGCTCTCCAGGAACAGGGTTGGAGCAAAAACCTACAGGAGGGTAACTCTCCAGGAACAGGGTTGGAGCAAAAACCTACAGGAAGCCTACAGGAGGGTAACTCTCCAGGAACAGGGTTGGAGCAAAAACCTACAGGAGGGTAGCTCTCCAGGAACAGGGTTGGAGTTAAAACCTACAGGAGGGTGGCTCTCCAGGAACAGGGTTGGAGTTAAAACCTACAGGAGGGTAGCTCTCCAGGAACAGGGTTGGAGTTAAAACCTACAGGAGGGTAACTCTCCAGGAACATTGTTGGAGTTAAAACCTACAGGAGGGTAGCTCTCCAGGAACAGGGTTGGAGTTAAAACCTACAGGAGGGTAGCTCTCCAGGAACAGGGTTGGAGTTAAAACCTACAGGAGGGTAGCTCTCCAGGAACAGGGTTGGAAATCCTGCAGCGCCCGCAAGGTCCCCCTGCTCAAGAAAGCACATATACATGCCCGTCTGAAGTTTGCCAATGAACATCTGAATGATTCAGAGGATAACTGGGTGAAATTGTTGTGGTCAGATGAGACCAAAATTGAGCTCTTTGGCATATACTCAACTCGCCGTGTTTGGAGGAGGAGGAATGCTGCCTATGACCCCAAGAACACCATCCCCACCGTCAAACATGGAGGTGGAAACATTATGCCTAGCCAGTCTCCAGACCTTTATCCCATAGAAAATCTGTGGAGGGAGTTGAAGGTTCGAGTTGCCAAATGTCAGCCTCGAAACCTTAATGACTTGGAGAAGATCTGCAAAGAGGAGTGGGAAAAACTCCCTCCTGAGATGTGTGCAAACCTGGTGGCCAACTACAAGAAACATCTGACCTCTGTGATTGCCAACAAGGGTTTTGCCACCAAGCACTAAGTCATGTTTTGCAGAGGGGTCAAATACTTATTTCCCTCATTAAAATGCAAATCAATTTATAACATTTTTTACATGCGTTTTTCTTGATTTTTTTGTTGTTATTCTGTCTCTCACTGTTCAAATAAACCTACCATTAAAGTTATAGACTGATCATGTCTTTGTCAGTGGGCAAACGTACAAAATCAGCAGGGGATCAAATACTTTTTTCCCTCACTGTACTGTTCTATTTATTGAATTTCAAATGTGTGCCATTCAACGGACTTCACCTCGAAATGAAATACAAGGTGGAAACATTACTTTCCTTTTTCTATCTATAAATAACGAAGGAATAATAATTGTGAAAATTCCCCATTTCGGCTCACAGGAAACTGACCACTCAGAGAATACTGCAGTTCCACCAGAGGTTCAAATCAAATCAAATTGGTCACATACACATATTCAGCAGATGTTATTGCGGGTGTAGCGAAATGCTTGTGTTCCTAGCTCCAACAGTGCAGTAGTATCTAACAATTCACAACAATACTGTCACGCCCTGATCGAGAGAACTCTTGTTGGTTGGGTCAGGGTGTGAGTTTTCTGTTTAAGATTCTATGTTTAGAGTCTAGTATTTGTATTTCTATGTTTGGCCGGGTGTGATTCCCAATCAGAGGAAGCTGTCGCTTGTTGTCTCTGATTGGGGATCATACTTAGGCAGCCAGTTTTCCTGCCTGGGTTGTGGGATCTTGTTTGTGTTTCGGTGAGTTTGGCTTGTTTGTGTATAGCCTTCCGACATCACGTCACGTTTCGTTGCCTTTTGTTGTTTTGTCAGTGTGTATTCAGTTTAATAAACATGTTCGCATACCACGCTGCATCTTGGTCTGACCCGTCTCTCAACGACTGTGACAAATACACACAAATCTAAAAGTAAAAAAATGGAATTAAGAAATATATAAATATTAGGACGAGCAATGTCGGAGTGGCATAGACTAAAATACAGTAGAAACATATGAGATGAGTATTTTATTTTAACTTTATTTATTTAATAAGTCAGTTAAGAAGAAATTCTTATTTACAATGACGGCCTACACCGGCCAAACCCGACGTCGCTGGGCCAATTGTGCGCCGCCCTATGGGACTCCCAATCACGGCCGGTTGTGAAACAGCCTGGAATTGAACCAGGGGGTCTGTAGTGACGCCTCAAGCACTGAGATGCAGTGCCTTAGACCACTGCGCCACTCGGGAGTAAAGCATTATGTAAACATTATTAAAAGTGACTAGCGTTTCATTATTAAAGTGGCCAGTGATTCCATGTCTATGTATATAGGGCGACAGCCTCTAAGGTGCATGGTTGAGTAGCCGGGTGGTAGCCGGCTAGTGATGGCTATTTAACAGTCTGATGGCCTTTAGATAGAAGCTGTTTTTCAGTCTCTCGGTCCCAGCTTTGATGCACCTGTACTGACCTCACCTTCTGGATGATAGCGGGGTGAACAGGTCGTGGCTCGGGTGGTGGATGTCCTTGATGATCTTTTTGGCCTTCCTGTGACATCCGGTGCTGCAGTGTGCCCCCGGTGATGCGTTGGGCAGACTGCACCACTCTCTGGAGAGCCCTGCGGTTGTGGGCGGTGCAGTTGCCGTACCAGGTCGTGATACAGCCCGACAGGATGCTCTCAATTGTGCATCTGTAAAAGTTTGACTTTGAAGTGCAAAGTGTAGTAATACAGATGAAAGCAGTCATTGACTCAGACATTGTGGTGTAGCAGGAAAATTGGTCTGCTGTCAACCAAGAGATTGTGAGTTCAATTCCCATGTGAGGACATGTTGAATAATAATTACTGTATAAATTAACATGCACAATGTCAAATATCCAAGTAGGAAACATTGTATTTTAAAAACATAGTGTTTCTGTAACCAGTTCCACAGCCTTCTTTAGTTAAGACGCCCAAATAATAATTTCTAGGTGAAAGAACACATGAGACAATTTGAGCAAACACATACTTTTAAGTTGACTGAATTTTGGCCTACGTTCTCTCACGTTGGAGCAAAGTTTGTGCCAACAATTGTTTTAAAGTTCAGGTAACAATTTGACCGAAAAGTTGAGTAAACAAAAAAAAAGGCTGTGGAACCAGTTACAGAATACTAAATAGTAAATAAAACTAAAACGTTTTCCAGTCTGCTTAATGTCAGAGAAAGTCAGTAAAGATGCATCCTAAATGCACCCTATTCCTGGGCCCATAGAGACTCATCAGAACAGTGTGTTGTGTGTGGTCCACATCAGAACATTGTGTTGTGTGTGTGGCCCTCATCAGAACATTGTGTTGTGTATGTGGTCCTCCTCAGAACATTGTATTGTGTGTGGTCCTCGTCAGAACATTGTGTTGTGTGTGATCCTCATCAGAACATTATGTTGTGTGTGTGGTCCTCATCAGAACATTTTGTTGTGTGTGTGGTCCTCATCATAACATTTTGTTGTGTGTGTGGTCCTCATCAGAACATTGTGTTGTGTGTGTGGCCCTCATCAGAACATTGTGTTGTGTGTGTGGTCCTCATCAGAACATTTTGTTGTGTGTGTGGTCCTCATCAGAACATTTTGTTGTGTGTGTTGTCCTCATCAGAACATTGTGTTTTGTGTGTGGTCCTCATCAGAACATTGTGTTGTGTGTGTGGTCCACATCAGAACATTGTGTTGTGTGTGTGGTCCTCATCAGAACACTGTGTTGTGTGTGGTCCTCATCAGAACATTGTGTTGTGTGTGGTCCTCATCAGAACATTTTGTTGTGTGTGTGGTCTCATCAGAACATTGTGTTGTGTGTATGGTCCTCATCAGAACATTGTGTGTGGTCCTCATCAGAACATTGTGTTATGTGTGGTCCTCATCAGAACATTGTGTTGTGTGTGGTCCTCATCAGAACATTGTGTTGTGTGTGGTCCTCATCAGAACATTGTGTTGTGTGTGGTCCACATCAGAACATTGTGTTGTGTGTGGTCCTCATCAGAACATTGTGTTGTGTGTGATCCTCATCAGAACATTGTGTTGTGTGTGGTCCACATCAGAACATTGTGTTGTGTGTGGTACTCATCAGAACATTGTGTTGTGTGTGTGGTCCTCATCAGAACATTGTGTTGTGTGTGGTCCACATCAGAACATTGTGCTGTGTGTGGTCCTCATCAGAACATTGTGTTGTGTGTGGTCCTCATCAGAACATTGTGTTGTGTTTGGTCCTCATCAGAACATTGTGTTGTGTGTGGTCCTCGTCAGAACATTGTGTTGTGTGTGGTTCTCATCAGAACATTGTGTTGTGTTTGTGGTCCTCATCAGAACATTGTGTTGTGTGTGGTCCTCATCAGAACATTGTGTTGTGTGTGTGGTCCTCCTCAGAACATTGTATTGTGTGTGGTCCTCGTCAGAACATTGTGTTGTGTGTGATCCTCATCAGAACATTGTGTTGTGTGTGTGGTCCTCATCAGAACATTTTGTTGTGTGTGTGGTCCTCATCATAACATTTTGTTGTGTGTGTGGTCCTCATCAGAACATTGTGTTTTGTGTGTGGTCCTCATCAGAACATTGTGTTGTGTGTGTGGCCCTCATCAGAACATTGTGTTGTGTGTGTGGTCCTCATCAGAACATTTTGTTGTGTGTGTGGTCCTCATCAGAACATTTTGTTGTGTATGTTGTCCTCATCAGAACATTGTGTTTTGTGTGTGGTCCTCATCAGAACATTGTGTTGTGTGTGTGGTCCACATCAGAACATTGTGTTGTGTGTGTGGTCCTCATCAGAACATTGTGTTGTGTGTGGTCCTCATCAGAACATTGTGTTGTGTGTGGTCCTCATCAGAACATTTTGTTGTGTGTGTGGTCTCATCAGAACATTGTGTTGTGTGTGTGGTCCTCATCAGAACATTGTGTGTGGTCCTCATCAGAACATTGTATTGTGTGTGGTCCTCATCAGAACATTGTGTTGTGTGTGGTGCTCATCAGAACATTTTGTTGCGTGTTTGGTCCTCATCAGAACATTGTGTTGTGTGTGGTCCTCATCAGAACATTTTGTTGTTTGTGTGGTCCTCATCAGAACATTGTGTTGTGTGTGGCCCTCATCAGAACATTGTGTTGTGTATGTGGTCCTCATCAGAACATTTTGTTGTGTGTGTGGTCCTCATCAGAACATTTTGTTGTGTGTGTGGTCCTCATCAGAACATTGTGTTGTGTGTGGTCCTCATCAGAACTGAGCCCACCATGAGGCTGCATTTGTTCCAATTCTACACAAGGTCATCATTCCGTGCTGAACTAAGGCAGAACTCTATAGAAGAGGAGAGAGCCATGCTCCAAGTTACTGATAACAAAACCTATAACGTAGGATGTGAATGCAATACATCCTGCCTTTTGAAAGCCCATTTTTAGTAATGAAATGTTGTCGTTGCTCCATGATAACTTAGTCCTAATTTCCTTTTTCCTTCCCTGTTTAGCTGTGGAGCAACGTCTGTTTAGCTGTGGAGCAATGTCTGTTTATCTGTGGAGCAGCGTCTGTTTAGCTGTGGAGCAACGTCTGTTTAGCTGTGGAGCAACGTCTGTTTAGCTGTGGAGCAACGTCTGTTTAGCTGTGGAGCAACGTCTGTTTAGCTGTGGAGCAACGTCTGTTTAGCTGTGGAGCAACGTCTGTTTAGCTGAGGAGCAACGTCTGTTTAGCTGTGGAGCAACGTCTGTTTAGCTGTGGAGCAACGTCTGTTTAGCTGTGGAGCAACGTCTGTTTAGCTGTGGAGCAACGTCTGTTTAGCTGTGGAGCAACGTCTGTTTAGCTGTGGAGCAACGTCTGTTTAGCTGTGGAGCAACGTCTGTTTAGCTGTGGAGCAACGTTTGGCCACAGAGACCTTTCAATACAGCTACTGGAAGATCTGTTTGATTTTCTTAATGTTATTTTGAATCACACAGGTTGCCGTAGTGATGCAAACGTTATAGGATGAACCACCAGCACCCAGAATGCTTCTGTTGCAAAATGGCTCGTAATGAAAACGATGTCCTTTTCTGTGGGTTCTGTGGGTTTTCTTGAATTCAGTGGCAATGTTCTCTACAAATAAATAATGGTTGTTGTGGTGCAGACAGTATATAATACTATCGAATGGGTTGCAGTGGTTCAATACTAATATACAACATGTCAAAAGACATCAGGGCCTCAGTAATCTCGGTTACCAAGAACTAACATTCTCACTAAAGTTGTCACTTCCTGTTTGACACATGAATCTGTCCACAAGAGATTAGGGCCTCTGAATCCCATAGGACATAAATGACTTTGATCCAATCAAATATCAATCAAAGTTAGGCACATCCAGCTACAGTGCAGTAGGTCTTCAGTGATTGTGATTGGTTAAAAGCCCTAACCCAGGCCAACGCCCATCAGAGAATAAGAATCCTGTCACAGATACAGTGATCTGTCCTTGAGCTGTTCTTGTCTATTAATGTTATGTTTTATGTCATGTTTCATGTTTTGTGTGGACCCCAGGAAAAGTAGCTGCTGCTTTTGCAACAGCTAATGGCAATCCTAATAAAATACCAAATACCAAATGGTGGCTCTTGCTTGCCCTCTTGCTTTGAGTTGGCTAATGATGCCACGCCATGTAATTATCCCTGGTAAGCTTTTTAATGACAGACATTGACATTAGCTGATCCTGCCCTCCTTGTCTCTCAGCTCCACCCATGTTGTTGCAGTGCCAGGCAGGTTGTTTGGTCTACCTGGAGGCCATTTTGAAACACGCTAGTGCTAGCTAGGCCAGGAGGCCATTTTGAAACTCGCTAATGTTATAGGTCATAATGTGACGTCCATTCTGTGGTTATCATGTTTTAACCCCAACAACAAGTAATTAGATTATAATACTAATGGAGGTGTTTCTGTACTAGAGCTGTAACTGGCTAAACTTGTGATGGGGAGTACGACCTCAAATACCATCATTACCACCTTCCTTATTGCGCCACCATAAGCATTAAGCACCTTATGTATGTTTTTCCCTAAACATGCTTGTTTGTGAACTTTAAATCAAGTTCCACATTGTGTTGATAAAATCCATGGCCCAGTGCATTTATTGTATCTGTACCGTTCCCTCTATGTAAGGCCTTTACAGTAAGGAAATAGCTGAATTAGTTAGGCTACCTAACTGTAATTTGTCTACATTGGTCAGGCTAGCTAACTGTAATTTATCTACATTGGTCAGGCTAGCTAACTGTAATTTATCTACATTGGTCAGGCTAGCTAACTGTATTTTATCTACATTGGTCAGGCTAGCTAACTGTAGTTTATCTACATACAGTGAGGGAAAAAAGTATTTGATCCCCTGCTGATTTTGTACGTTTGCCCACTGACAAAGATATGATCAGTCTCTAATTTTAATGGTAGGTTTATTTGAACAGTGAGAGACAGAATAACAACAACAAAATCCAGAAAAACGCATGTCAAAAATGTTATAAATTGATTTGCATTTTAATGAGGAAAATAAGTATTTGACCCCTCTGCGAAACATGACTTAGTACTTGGTGGCAAAACCCTTGTTGGCAATCACAGAGGTCAGACGTTTCTTGTAGTTGGCCACCAGGTTTGCACACACCTCAGGAGAGATTTTGTTCCACTCCTCTTTGCAGATCTTCTCCAAGTCATTAAGGTTTCGAGGCTGACGTTTGGCAACTCGAACCTTCAGCTCCCTCCACAGACATTATATGGGATTAAGGTCTGGAGACTGGCTAGGCCACTCCAGGACCTTAATGTGCTTCTTCTTGAGCCACTCCTTTGTTGCCTTGGCCGTGTGTTTTGGGTCACTGTCATGCTGGAATACCCATCCACGACCCATTTTCGATACCCTGGCTGAGGGAAGGAGGTTCTCACCCAAGATTTGACGGTACATGGCCCCGTCCATTGTCCCTTTGATGCGGTGAAGTTGTCCTGTCCCCTTAGCAGAAAAACACCCCCAAAGCATAATGTTTCCACCTCCATGTTTGACGGTGGGGATGGTGGTCTTGGGGGTCATAGGCAGCATTCCTCCTCCTCCAAACACGGCGAGTTGAGTTGATGCCAAAGAGCTCGATTTTGGTCTCATCTGACCACAACACTTTCACCCAGTTCTCCTCTGAATCATTCAGATGTTCATTGGCAAACTTCAGATGGCCCTGTATATGTGCTTTCTTGAGCAGGGGGACCTTGCGGGCACTGCAGGATTTCAGTCCTTCACGGCGTAGTGTGTTACCAATTGTTTTCTTGGTGACTATGGTCCCAGCTGCCTTGAGATCATTGACAAGATCCGCCCGTATAGTTCTGGGCTGATTCCTCACCGTTCTCATGATCATTGCAACTCCACGAGGTGAGATCTTGCATGGAGCCCCAGGCCGAGGGAGATTGACAGTTATTTTGTGTTTCTTCCATTTGCAAATAATCGCACCAACTGTTGTCACCTTCTCACCAAGCTGCTTGGCGATGGTCTTGTAGCCCATATCCAGCCTTGTGTAGGTCTACAATCTTGTCCCTGACATCCTTGGAGAGCTCGTTGGTCTTGGCGATGGTGGAGAGTTTGGAATCTGATTGATTGATTGCTTCTGTGGACAGGTGTCTTTTATACAGGTAACAAGCTGAGATTAGGAGCACTCCTTTTAAGAGTGTGCTCCTAATCTCCGCTCGTTACCTGTATGAAAGACACCTGGGAGCCAGAAATCTTTCTGATTGAGAGGGGGTCAAATACTTATTTCCCTCATCAAAATGCAAATCAATTTATAACATTTTTGACATGCATTTTTCTGGATTTTTTTGTGGTTATTCTGTCTCTCACTGTTCAAATAAACCTACCATTAAAATTATAGACAGATCATATCTTTGTCAGTGGGCATACGTACCAAATCAACAGGGGATCAAATACTTTTTTTCCCTCACTGTAGGTCAGGCTAGCTAACTGTAATGTGTCTACATTGGTTAGTTTATCTTATTGTGACTTTGGGTTAAATGAACTGTTTTTGGTGATGCTATGTTACTCTAATTACGGGGTATATTAGCCCTTTGTGTCCATCGGCACTGCAAGCTGCTGCAGCATCAGCTCTCACTAGCTGTGGGTGAGTATACATGCTGTAGGTGAGTATACATGCTGTAGGTGAGTATACATGCTGTGGGTGAGTATACATGCTGTGGGTGAGTATATATGCTGTAGGTGAGTATACATGCTGTAGGTGAGTATATATGCTGTAGGTGAGTATATATGCTGTGGGTGAGTATACATGCTGTGGGTGAGTATACATGCTGTGGGTGAGTAGACATGCTGTGGGTGAGTAGACATGCTGTGGGTGAGTATATATGCTGTGGGTGAGTATACATGCTGTGGGTGAATATACATGCTGTAGGTGAGTATACATGCTGTAGGTGAGTATACATGCTGTAGGTGAGTATATATGCTGTGGGTGAGTATACATGCTGTAGGTGAGTATACATGCTGTAGGTGAGTATACAGTGGGGCAAAAAAGTATTTAGTCAGCCACCAATTGTGCAAGTTCTCCCACTTAAAAAGATGAGAGAGGCCTGTAATTTTCATCATAGGTACACGTCAACTATGACAGACAAATTGAGAAAAAAAATTCCAGAAAATCCCATTGTAGGATTTTTAATGAATTTATTTGCAAATTATGGTGGAAAATAAGTATTTGGTCACCTACAAACAAGCAAGATTTCTGGCTCTCACAGACCTGTAACTTCTTCTTTAAGAGGCTCCTCTGTCCTCCACTCGTTACCTGTATTAATGGCACCTGTTTGAACTTGTTATCAGTATAAAAGACACCTGTCCACAACCTCAAACAGTCACACTCCAAACTTCACAATGGCCAAGACCAAAGAGCTGTCAAAGGACACCAAAAACAAAATTGTAGACCTGCACCAGGCTGGGAAGACTGAATCTGCAACAGGTAAGCAGATTGGTTTGAAGAAATCAACTGTGGGAGCAATTATTAGGAAATGGAAGACATACAAGACCACTGATAATCTCCCTCGATCTGGGGCTCCATGCAAGATCTCACCCCGTGGGGTCAAAATGATCACAAGAACGGTGAGCAAAAATCCCAGAACCACACGGGGGGACCTAGTGAATGACCTGCTGAGAGCTGGGACCAAAGTAACAAAGCCAACCATCAGTAACACACTACGCCGCCAGGGACTCAAATCCTGCAGTGCGAGACGTGTCCCCCTGCTTAAGCCAGTACATGTCCAGGCCCGTCTGAAGTGCATTTGGATGATCCAGAAGAGGATTGGGAGAATGTCATATGGTCAGATGAAACCAAAATATAACTTTTTGGTAAAAACTCAACTCGTCATGTTTGGAGGACAAAGAATGCTGAGTTGCATCCAAAGAACACCATACCTACTGTGAAGCATGGGGTTGGAAACATCATGCTTTGGGGCTGTTTTTTCTGCAAAGGGACCAGGACGACTGATCCGTGTAAAGGAAAGAATGAATGGGGCCATGTATCGTGAGATTTTGAGTGAAACCCTCCTTCCATCAGCAAGGGCATTGAAGATGAAACGTGGCTGGGTCTTTCAGCATGACAATGATCCCAAACACACCGCCGGGCAACAAGGAGTGGCTTCGTAAGAAGCATTTCAAGGTCCTGGAGTGGCTTAGCCAGTCTCCAGATCTCAACCCCATAGAAAATATTTGGAGGGAGTTGAAAGTCTGTGTTGCCCAGCGACAGCCCCAAAACATCACTGCTCTAGAGGAGATCTGCGTGGAGGAATGGGCCAAAATACCAGCAACAGTGTGTGAAAACCTTGTGAAGACTTACAGAAAACGTTTGACCTGTGTCATTGCCAACAAAGGGTATATAACAAAGTATTGAGAAACTTTTGTTATTGACCAAATACTTATTTTCCACCATCATATGCCAATAAATTCATAAAAAATCCTACAATGTGATTTTCTGGATTTTTTTTTCTATTTTTGTCTGTCATAGTTGACGTGTACCTATGATGAAAATTACAGGCCTCTCTCATCTTTTTAAGTGGGAGAACTTGCACAATTGGTGGCTGACTAAATACTTTTTTTCCCCACTGTATATGCTGTAGGTGAGTATACATGCTGTAGGTGAGTATACATGCTGTGGGTGAATATACATGCTGTAGGTGAGTATACATGCTGTAGGTGAGTATACATGCTGTAGGTGAGTATATATGCTGTAGGTGAGTATACATGCTGTAGGTGAGTATACATGCTGTGGGTGAATATACATGCTGTAGGTGAGTATACATGCTGTAGGTGAGTATACATGCTGTAGGTGAGTATATATGCTGTGGGTGAGTATACATGCTGTAGGTGAGTATACATGATGTGGGTGAGTATACATGCTGTGGGTGAGTATACATGCTGTGGGTGAGTATACATGCTGTAGGTGAGTATACATGCTGTGGGTGAGTATATATGCTGTGGGTGAGTATACATGCTGTAGGTGAGTATACATGATGTGGGTGAGTATACATGCTGTGGGTGAGTATACATGCTGTGGGTGAGTATACATGCTGTAGGTGAGTATACATGCTGTGGGTGAGTATACATGCTGTAGGTGAGTATACATGATGTGGGTGAGTATACATGCTGTGGGTGAGTAGACATGTTGTGGGTGAGTAGACATGCTGTGGGTGAGTACACATGCTGTGGGTGAGTACACATGCTGTGGGTGAGTACATTTACATTTACATTTTAGTCATTTAGCAGACGCTCTTAACCAGAGCGACTTACAGGAGCAATTAGGGTTAAGTGCCTTGCTCAAGGGCACATTAACGTCATTTAGCAGACGCTCTTAGCCAGAGCGACTCACAAATTGGTGCGTTCACCCTATAGCCAGTGGGATAACCACTTTACAATTTGGGGGGGTTAGAAGGAATACTTTATCCTATCCCAGGTATTCCTTAAAGAGGTGGGGGTTTCAAATGGCTCCGGAAGGTGGTGAGTGACTCCGCTGTCCTGGCGCGTCGTGAGGGAGCTTGTTCCACCATTGGGGTGCCAGAGCAGCGAACAGTTTTGACTGGGCTGAGCGGGAGCTGTGCTTCCGCAGAGGAAGGGAGCCAGCAGGCCAGAGGTGGATGAACGCAATGTCCTCGTTTGGGTGTAGGGACTGATCAGAGCCTGAAGGTACAGAGGTGCCGTTCCCCTCACTGCTCCATAGGCAAGCACCATGGTCTTGTAGCGGATGCGAGCTTCAACTGGAAGCCAGTGGAGTGTGCGGAGGAGGGGGGTGACGTGAGAGAACTTGGGAAGGTTGAACACCAGACGGGCTGCGGCATTCTGGATGAGTTGTAGGGGTTTAATGGCACAGGCAGGGAGCCCAGCCAACAGCGAGTTGCAGTAGTCCAGACGGGGAGATGACAAGTGCCTGGACCAGGACCTGCGCCGCTTCCTGTGTAAGGCAGGGTCGCACTCTCCGAATGTTGTAGAGCATGAACCTGCAGGAGCGGGTCACCGCCTTGATGTTGGCGGAGAACGACAGGGTGTTGTCCAGGGTCACGCCTAGGCTCTTCGCACTCTGGGAGGAGGACACAGCGGAGTTGTCAACCGTGATGGCGAGATCATGGAACGGGCAGTCCTTCCCCGGGAGGAAGAGCAGCTCCGTCTTGCCAGGGTTCAGCTTGAGGTGGTGATCCGTCATCCATACTGATATGTCTGCCAGACATGCAGAGATGCGATTCGCCACCTGGTTATCAGAAGGGGGAAAGGAGAAGATTAGTTGTGTATCGTCAGCGTAGCAATGATAGGAGAGACCATGTGAGGATATGACAGAGCCAAGTGACTTGGTGTATAGGGAGAAAAGGAGAGGGCCCAGAACCGATCCCTGGGGGACACCAGTGGTGAGAGCACGTGGTGCGGGAGACAGCTTCCCGCCACGCCACTTGGTAGGAGCGACCGGTCAGGTAGGACGCAATCCAGGAGTGAGCCGCGCCGGGAGATGCCCATCTCGGAGAGGGTGGAGAGGAGGATCTGATGGTTCACAGTATCAAAGGCAGCAGACAGGTCTAGAAGGACAAGAGCAAGAGGAGAGAGAGTTAGCTTTAGCAGTGCGGAGAGTCTCCGTGACACAGAGAAGAGCAGTCTCAGTTGAATGACCAGTCCTGAAACCTGATTGGTTTGGATCAAGAAGGTCATTCTGAGAGAGATAGCAAGAGAGTTGGCTAAAGACGGCACGCTCAATAGTTTTGGAAAGAAAAGAAAGAAGGGATACTGGTCTGTAGTTGTTGACATCAGTGGGGTCGAGTGTTGTTTTTTGAGAAGGGGAGCAACTCTCGCTCTCTTGAAGACGGAAGGGACATGGCCAGCAGTCAAGGATGAGTTGATCAGCGAGGTGAGGTAGGGGAGAAGGTCACCGGAGATGGTCTGGAGAAGGGAGGAGGGGATGGGGTCAAGCGGGCAGGTTGTTGGGCGGCCTGCAGTCACAAGTCGCAGGATTTTATCTGGAGAGAGAGGGGAGAAAGAAGTCAAAGCATAGGGTAGGGCAGTGTGAGCAGGACCAGCAGTGTTATTAGACTTAACAAACGAGGATCGGATGTCGTCAACCTTCTTTTCAAAGTGGTTGACGAAGTCATCCACAGAGAGAGAGGAGGGGGGGGGGATTCAGGAGGGAGGAAAATGTGGCAAAGAGCTTCCTAGGGTTAGAGGCAGATGCTTGGAATTTAGAGTGGTAGAAGGTGGCCTTAGCAGCAGAAACAGATGAAGAAAATGTAGAGAGGAGGGAGTGAAAAGATGCCAGGTCGGTAGGGAGTTTAGTTTTCTTCCATTTCCGCTCCGCTGCCCGGAGCTCTGTTCTGTGAGCTCGCAGTGAGTCATCAAGCCACGGAGCTGGAGGGGAGGACCGAGCCGGCCGGGAGGATAGGGGACACAGAGAGTCAAAGGATGCAGAAAGGGAGGAGAGGAGGGTTGAGGAGGCAGAATCAGGAGATTGGAGGGAGAAGGATTGAGCAGAGGGAAGAGATGATAGGATGGAAGAGGAGAGAGTAGTGGGAGAGAGAGAGCGAAGGTTGCGGCGGCGCATTACCATCTGTGTAGGGGCAGAGTGAGTAGTGTGGGGGGAGAGCGAGAGAGAAAAGGAAACAAAGTAGTGGTCGGAGACTTGGAGGGGAGTTGCAGTGAGATTAGTAGAGGAGCAGCATCTAGTGAAGATGAGGTCAAGCGTATTGCCTGCCTTGTGAGTAGGGGGACGGTGAGAGGGTGAGGTCAAAAGAGGAGAGGAGTGGAAAGAAGGAGGCAGAGAGAAATGAGTCAAACGTGGACATAGGGAGGTTGAAATCCCCCAGAACTGTGAGGGGTGAGCCATCCTCAGGAAAGGAACTTATCAAGGGGGTCAAGCTCGTTGATGAACTCTCCAAGGGAACCTGGAGGGCGATAGATGACAAGGATATTAAGCTTAAATGGGCTAGTGACTGTGACAGCATGGAATTCAAATGAGGAGATAGACAGATGGGTTAGGGGAAAAATTGAGAATGTCCACTTGGGAGAGATGAGGATTCCTGTACCACCACCCCCTCTGACCAGATGCTCTCGGGGTATGCGAGAACACATGGTCAGACGAGGAGAGAGCAGTAGGAGTAGCCGTGTTTTCAGTGGTGATCCATGTTTCCGTCAGCGCCAGGAAGTCGAGGGACTGGAGGTTGGCATAGGCTGGGATGAAGTCAGCTTTGTTGGCAGCAGAACGGCAGTTCCAGAGGCTGCCTGCGACCTGGAACTCCAGGTGAGGGGTGCGTGCAGGGACCACCAGGTTAGAGAGGCAGCAGCCGCGCGGTGTTGTGCGTTGTTTGTGTAGCCTGTGCAGAGAGGAGAGAACAGGGATAGGCAGAGGCATAGTTGACAGGCTGTAGCAAATGGCTACAAAAATGCAGAGGAGATCGGAATGAAATGAGCTAAGCATCTGGGAGAGGAGAGAGGGGGCCTCCCTCACCAAAAACTTCTACCTCAGAAACTAAAATTGTTTCACTGAACCACCCGAACAAAAACTCTCCCAACTTCCACCTTTAGAAATCAGAATTGTTGTGAACCACAGTTGTTCAATGTTTAAAGGAATAGACTCAACCCACTTTATTCAGCTAGCCAACTATGACACCATAGCTGACTAGCATGCTAGCATCCAATAACACACAGTTTAACACACAGTTAAGCACCAATACTCACAACAAACCACCAATAGTGTGTTAACTAGCTAACCAGCATGCCAGCATCCAGTAACACACAGCCAAGCACAAACACTTGGTCACAGCAACCACCAATAGTGTGATAACACACTAAACAGATCATTCGTGTCTGTGTCGAGTTCCTTTCATGACGCAGCAATGATTCAACGTTGGCTAGCTAGGACAAGTATATTGTAATTAGCTACTACCGTACCGTTCGCTGGTCGTGCTGGGTAGCTAGCAATGGCCACTGTGTTGGCTTTGTTTGAAGAACGGCTAGCTAGCTAGCTTCGTGCTACACCCGGCACACAATGGCTACTGTGTTGACTCTGACTCTGTTCGAAAAAACGGCTAATTAGCTCGCTTCGTGCTACAGCCGGCACGGCGGAAGACACTGCCAAGACACAGTAACTACCCACGATACCTAGCTATGACGCCGTAGCTAACTAGCAAGCTAGCATCCATTAACACACAATTTAGCACCAATACTTGGTTACAACAAACTGCCAAGAGTGTGTTAGCACACTAAACAGATAATTCATGTCCGTGAGTATACATGCTGTAGGTGAGTACACATGCTGTGGGTAAGTAGACATGCTGTGGGTGAGTACACATGCTGTGGGTGAGTACACATGCTGTGGGTGAGTATATATGCTGTGGGTGAGTACACATGCTGTGGGTGAGTACACATGCTGTGGGTGAGTATACATGCTGTGGGTGAGTATACATGCTGTGGGTGAGTATACATGCTGTAGGTGAGTATACATGATGTGGGTGAGTATACATGCTGTGGGTGAGTATACATGCTGTAGGTGAGTATACATGCTGTGGGTGAGTATACATGCTGTAGGTGAGTATACATGATGTGGGTGAGTATACATGCTGTGGGTGAGTAGACATGCTGTGGGTGAGTACACATGCTGTGGGTGAGTACACATGCTGTGGGTGAGTAGACATGCTGTGGGTGAGTAGACATGCTGTGGGTGAGTATACATGCTGTGGGTGAATATACATGCAGGTGCATTCAATAATTCAGTCCTTGTTGCGCTGAGCATCGATGGTGATAAGCTTCTGGGCAGAGAGCCAGAATCCCTGTTGTCAAGTAGTGGACAGACAGACAGACAGACAGACAGACAGACAGACAGACAGACAGAGAGCTCACACTACGATGCTACCCTGCCAGCCTGTCTGACAGTCATCAGGCCATATCTACTATCCCAGTCTGAAGGAATGAAGACTATCGTTGTTAGTATTGGGTATAGATCAGGCTTTAGTCTGGTTGATTTCATTACCCATACCAGCTTTATGGATGGTCATTTGACTGAAGATGGAGCTCAGGCATTATGTAAGGGTGTCTGTCTTCTAACTTTAGCTACGTCCTGGTTTCTGAATCATCGTCATGGTAATACAGCAGTTATGTCAAATCCTTGAGGTTAATCCTAGATGTGTGAGTGAGTGTAGACTGCAATGTCAGAAGGAATATATATCTGGATTAAGATGCCCCACAACCCTCCGGTCATTACACATCACGCCAACACACACACTAAAACATACGCCCTAACACACCTCCGTTAACATAGACACGCTAACGCTAACAGACACGCTAACACACACACACACACACACACACACACACACACACACACACACACACACACACACACACACACACACACAATGTTGTGTCATGGAAGAGGGAGTGTTGCACTGATGAAGATCTTCCAGCCCGGAGGCTAGTCGCACATAGATTATTGTTCTCTCCTGCTGCTGGTCAATACAGCTAATCCAGCATGAAATTATATTTTGTTCAAGATAAAAAAGGAGAAGGCTTGTCATCATTTTAAAATGTTCATGGCATCAAAATGTGAGGCTTTAAAGATAAATACTTGCTGGCAGCGGGGACCGGGTTGATTTTATTTCATAGCTGTCACACAGCATTACATGGTCCTCCATCACAGTACTGAGATGTAAATAACTGTTAAACACTAGCTACCGCACGGGCCAACAACCCATCCAATAATATTATTCTATCTATCCTAAAGTTAGACAGTTATAAAAAAACGTCAGTACAGTTATATTATAACCTTTATGTTTTGTATTTATTTAAATGAAGTCGTTATGAACAAATGATGAATATCTAAGTCCACAGTAGTTTTGTTGGAGCTAACAGACAGACATACACTACCGTTCAAAAGTTTGGGGTCACTTAGAAATGTCCTTGTTTTCGAAAGAAAAGCAATTTTTTTGTCCATTAAAATAACATCAAACTGATCAGAAATACAGTGTAGACATTGTTAATGTTGTAAATGGCTATTGTAGCTGGAAACGGCAGATTTTTACTGGAATATCTACAAAGGCGTACAGAGGCCCATTATCAGCAACCATCAGTCCTGTGTTCCAATGGCACGTTGTGTTTGCTAATCCAAGTTTATCATTTTAAAAGGATAATTGATCATTAGAAAACCCTTTTGCAATTATGTTAGCACAGCTGAAAACTGTTGTGCTGATTAAAGATGCAATAAAACTGGCCTTCTTGAGACTAGTTAAGTATCTGGAGCATCAGCAATTGTGGGTTCGAATACAGGCTCAAAATGGCCAGAAACAAATAACTTTCTTCTGAAACTCGCAAGAGGACAACTGAGCAAGAGGACAAATACATTAGAGTGTCTAGTTTGAGAAACAGACGCCTCACAGGTCCTCAACTGGCAGCATCATTAAATAGTATCCGCAAAACACCAGTCTCAACGTCAACAGTGAAGAGGCGACTCCGGGATGCTGACCTTCTAGGCAGAGTTGCAAAGAAAAAGCCATATCTCAGACTGGCCAATGAAAAGAAAAGATTAAGATGGGCAAAAGAACACAGACACTGGACAGAGGAAGATTGGAGAAAAGTGTTATGGACAGACGAATCGAAGTTTGAGGTGTTCGGATCACAAAGAAGAACATTTGTGAGACGCAGACCAAATGAAAAGATGCTGGAGGAGTGCTTGATGCCATCTGTCAAGCATGGTGGAGGCAATGTGATGGTCTGGGGGTGCTTTGATGGTGGTAAAGTGGGAGATTTGCCATACCCTGTGGACGGCGCTTGATTGGAGCCAATTTCCTCCTACAACAGGACAATGACCCAAAGCACAGCTCCAAACTATGCAATAACTATTTAGGGAAGAAGCAGTCAGCTGGTATTCTGTCTATAATGGAGTGGCCAGCACAGTCACCAGATCTCAACCCTATTGAGCTGTTGTGGGAGCAGCTTGACCGTATGGTACGTAAGAAGTGCCCATCAAGCCAATCCAACTTGTGGGAGGTGCTTCAGGAAGATTGGGGTGAAATCTCTTCAGATCACCTCAACAAATTGACAACTAGAATGCCAAAGGTCTGCAAGGCTGTAATTGCTGCAAATGGAGGATTCTTTGATGAAAGAAAAGTTTGAAGGACACAATTATTATTTCAATTAAAAATCTTTATTTCTAACCTTGTCAATGACTACATTTCCTATTCATTTTGCTATATGTCCTATTGAAACTAATTTCATGTATGTTTACATGGAAAACAAGGACATTTCTAAGTGACCCCAAACTTTTGAACGGTAGTGTATTTCAGGACTATTGTCTAGCCCTTACATAATCCTTCTGCCTCATCCAATATGCAAGGATTTCTATGTGTCCTTGTGTCTATGTGTCAGAGGTACTTAGAGGCTGCAGTGGTCTGATGGTTTGAGTCCCAAATGGCACCCTAGAGCACATCTTTTAACCAGAGCCCCATAGGTCAAAAGTAGTACACTTTATAGGGATGCCATTTGGGACGTAGCCATGGCTAAAACACTTGAGGTGATAAGAGCTCTGCCAGGATCTTTCTCCTCCTGGATGTTATGTAACTAGTGTTGATTCAATAGCTGCTCTGTGCAGGCTGGATATACATTTACATTTTAGTAGACGCTCTTATCCAGAGCGACTTACAGGAGCAATTAGGGTTAAGTGCCTTGCTTAAGGGCACATCGACAGATTTTTCACCTAGTCGGCTCGGGGATTAGAACCAGCGACCTTTCGGTTACTGGCACAACGCTCTTACCCACTAAGCTACCTGCCGCCCATATGATGCACAATGGACTAGATCTATCTGTCAGTGACGTACAATAAAACACGTTTTATAATGCCTACCTCCCAAACGGCACTCTATTCCCTACATAGTGCACTGCATTTGACCAGGGCCCACCAAAATATGTGCACTCAGAAAGTATTCAGACCCCTTGTCCTTTTTCACATTTTGTTTTACGTTACAGCCTTATTCTAAAATGGATTAAATCATTTTTCCACCTCAATGATCTACACACAATACCCGATAATGACAAAGCAAAAATAGGTTTTTAGAAATGTTTGCACATTTATTAAAAATACAAAACTGAAATATGACATTTACATAAGTATTCAGACCCTTTACTCAGTACTTTGTTGAAGCACCTTTGGCAGCGATTACAGCCTCGAGTCTTCTTGGGTATGACGCTACATGCTTGGCACACCTGTATTTGGGGAGTTTCTCCCATTCTTCTCTGCTGATCTTCTCAGGGGAGTGTCGCTGCACAGCTATTTTCAGGTCTCTCTAGAGATGTTCGATCAGGTTCAAGTCCGGGCTCTGGCTGCGCCACTGAAGGACATTCAGAAATTTGTCCGGAAGCCACTCCTGCGTTGTCTTGGCTGTGTGCTTAGGGTCGTTGTCCTGTTGGAAGGTGAACCTTCGCCCCAGTCTGAGGTCCTGAGCAGAGGAACTCTGGAGCTCTGTCAGAGTGACCATCGGGTTCTTGGTCACCTCCCTGACCAAGGCCCTTCTCCCCCGATTGCTCAGTTTGGCCGGGCGGCCAGCTCTAGGAAGAGTCTTGGTGGTTCCAAACTTATTCCATTTAAGAATGATGGAGGCCACTGTGTTCTTGGGGACTTTCAATGCTACAGAAATGTTTTGGTACCCTTCCCCAGATCTGTGCCTTGACACAATCCTGTCTCGGAGCTCCACGGACAATTCCTTCGACCTCATGGCTTGGTTTTTCCTCTGACATGCACTGTGAACTGTGGGACCTTATATAGACAGGTTTATGCATTTCCAAATCATGTCCAATCAATTGAATTTACAATGTTTCAACAATCAAGTTGTAGAAACATCTCAAGGATGATCAATGGAAACAGGATGCACGTGAGCTCAACTTCGAGTCTCATAGCAGAGGGTCTGAATATTTATGTAAATTAGGTATCTGTTTTTTATTTTTAATACATTTGCACACGCTTTGTCATTATGGGGTATTGTGTGTAGATTGATGAGGAAAAAAAAATAATGTATACATTTTTAATAAGGCTGTGTGATGGAGTGAGAGGATGGGTGTGTGAAGGCCAGTATATTCCTGCTCGTTGGCTCCATCTGCTGGCCTGGAGAGAGGATGGCCCTAATTACACACCTGAATTGAATTAGCTTGGAGGTTGGGTGGTGGCTGTTTTAACCTGGCTTTGGCCAGATCTGTTTTTTGGTCTGGAGCAGCAAGAGCTGACAGGCAGGACCCTCCAACCCTGGGAGGGATATCGAACCCAACTGGACAGGAACCTACCGGACGTTACTTGGCTGTAGACCTGACCCAAGTAAGGACAAGCCTTTGAATTTCTGTTTTCTTTTGTTGGATATGCCGGTAAACAGCTTAGCTGTCCGGTAGCAGAGAGCAGCCGGAAGACCTGTGTAGAAAGGCTCAAAGACGAGCTAGGTATTGGTTTGGTTTTATTGTCACCCAGCGCTGTGGCCCATTCTTCTTTCTTTCCCTGAATAAAAGTCCTGGGTCGTTTCCCTGGAGAAAGGTCCAGGGTCGTTTCCCTGGAGAAAGGTCCAGGGTCATTTCCCTGGAGAAAGGTCCAGGTTCGTTTCCCTGGAGAAAGGTCCTGGGTCGTTTCCCTGGAGAAAGGTCCAGGGTCGTTTCCCTGGAGAAAGGTCCAGGGTCGTTTCCCTGGAGAAAGGTCCTGGGTCGTTTCCCTGGAGAAAGTTCCAGGGTCGTTTCCCTGGAGAAAGTTCCAGGGTCGTTTCCCTGGAGAAAGTTCCAGGGTCGTTTCCCTGGAGAAAGGTCCTGGGTCGTTTCCCTGGAGAAAGTTCCAGGGTCGTTTCCCTGGAGAAAGTTCCAGGGTCGTTTCCCTGGAGAAAGGTCCTGGGTCGTTTCCCTGGAGAAAGGTCAAGGGTTGTTTCCCTGGAGAAAGGTCAAGGGTAGTTTCCCTGGAGAAAGGTCCAGGGTCGTATCCCTGGAGAAAGGTCCATTTTGGTCTACGCTTGTGTTACTTCACACTCTCGTCAGTTGTTGGCCCCGCCCCCCTGACCACTACAGCTGTAATGTAAGAAAATGTGGAAAAAGTGAAGGGGTCTGAATCCTTTCTGTATGCACTGTACAGGGGGATAGGGAGCTAATGTCTTTAAATGCGGACCATTATTTTCACTATCAGTAGATTGATATGTTTGCTCTTTCTCTGAATTCTCTCATCAGGATATAATATCATAGCTGAACATGAACTAACCACAATATTCACTCAACTGGAAAAAGGTCCCTCCTATTAATCCTACTAATGTGCTTACCAGTGTGTTGGAATTCTTATAGTAACACACCTGTGTTCTACAATAAACTGAAACAAACTGTCCTCAGACAAAACAAGAAACCATTCAATGTTCATCCCGTATAAACACCCTCTGTTAATAATTGAGCACCAAACACTGGCTATCCATCTATTGTAGTCTCTAGCAGAGCTACAACCAGTAACATAGTACCCAGGGGTTAGGGAGGTGTCCCAAATGGAACCCTGTTCCCTATGGGCCCTGGTTAAAAGTAGTGCACTATATAGGATATAGGGTGCCATTTGGGACACAGGCTAGGTGACAGGTGATTAATCACTGTGCTTTGTGCACCGGTACATGTACTGTATCGTATTATCATCCATCCACTGTATCAGGTAAAGGGTGTGTCCCAAATGGCACCCTATTCTCTATGTAGAGTACTACTTTTGACCACTATGTAGGGAATAGGGTGCCATTTGGGATAGAAGCATAGCTATTAGCAGGTAAAGGCTTGCTCAGGAGGCTGTGGACTGTAGAGGATGGTAGCTAGCCGGTGAAGGTGAGGTGGAGTGTCGAAGGAAAAGGAAGGGTTTGTTGTAATGGAATATCTGTTCTGTTCCATTCATTCCATTACAGCCGTTATTACCATCAGCTGTCCTCCCTTCACCAGCCTCCACTGGTGTGTGTCTGTCTGTTTGTCTGTGTGTGTGTTATCTGTTAAACGGGCTCACCTGGACAGAGCCTGCCTGGCTCCAATACTATGAGTCAATGCCCGTGCTGAAAATCTAATTAACATAATACACAAATCCCCGTCAAAATCGCTCTGTTTTAAGTGCTCTACACACTCTATGCAAACGGAGTGACCGTGCGTAGTTTACGTAGAGTTTAAGGTAGCTCTACGTAGTTCTACATACTTTTGTGCCTCTGAATTCTTGGAACGGACCGTATACGACGCTCCGTTTGCGTAGAGTGTGTGGCAGGCTTAAGCTAGAGATATCTGTTGTTTTGCTACATCTCAATCCACCGCATTCGCCGATGTCGGCCTTCCGCATCTGCGGTGGAAGGTGGCAGAGCTACAGCAGTGTTTGTGAGACCAGGAGACATCCCGAAAACCGGTCTGTAGCGTCCGACTGGTTTGGGCTACAAACTAATATGACCCCACCATTGAAAGGTGACTCGCACTAACACGTACATGACGCCCACAAGCCTAACAAGACTCGTCTGAACGTAACCCGGTAACAGTAAAACAATTTAAATAAATAAGGAAGTATGGAAGTACTTTAGTGCCAACAAAGAAGGGGTTAAATATGGGTCAAATTATTTTTTACTTTAACCCATCACTCTTTACAGCATGGTAATCCTGATTTTACCCCAACACTCTTTACAGCATGGCAATCCTTACTTTAACCCATCACTCTTTACAGCATGGTAATCCTGATTTTACCCCAACACTCTTTACAGCATGGCAATCCTTACTTTAACCCATCACTCTTTACAGCATGGTAATCCTTACTTTAACCCATCACTCTTTACAGCATGGCAATCCTTACTTTAACCCATCACTCTTTATAGCATGGTAATCTTTACTTTAACCCATCACTCTTTACAGCATGGCAATCCTTACTTTAACCCATCACTCTTTATAGCATGGTAATCTTTACTTTAACCCATCACTCTTTACAGCATGGTAATCCTTACTTTAACCCATCACTCTTTACAGCATGGTAATCCTTACTTTAACCCATCACTCTTTACAGCATGGTAATCCTTACTTTAACCCATCACTCTTTACAGCATGGTAATCCTTACTTTAACCCATTACAATATGAATTACCTGGTAGCCATTCTGGTTCCATGTTGAACCTTTCTGTCCAAATGTGTGTGTGTGTGTGTATGTGTGTAAAAGACGCTGTCAGCCATTCATGCAATCATTCATGTATTATCAATTTCAAAGGTGAATGTGTGAATGTGTTGCTGCTGCATGAAAACAATGGGAAGTCAAGCCAAACTATTTGACATGCTGTATCCCTCTCTACTGAAGATTCTCTTTTAACTTGACTAAAGCACTTCACAACCCTGTCTCCCTAATACAACGCACCAGAGCTTGTAGTGTGGAAGACGGACAGTTTGAAAAACATTCATTTCAGTTTAGTCCCATCAATAAATAACTCAGAAGTCTTTTGTGTTCTGAGTGGACAGGGAACACGTTCCAGAAGAACAAGGAGAAGTGTTTAAGCTAATGGCTGTGAGTAATTCTTTAAGAGGTAAAACACTAGTCCTTTCATTCTTGACTTCACAAGGAAAATATGTTTTTGTTCAGAGATTAAACACAAATTGAATTGACATGGTTGATTTCCCTCTGTCTGTAGTAAACCATAATAATCTCTTTATGTTTACATTTACATTTACGTCATTTAGCAGACGCTCTTATCCAGAGCGACTTACAAATTGGTGCATTCACCCTATAGCCATAGGGTTAACCACTTTACAATTGTTTTTTGTTTTTTGTATTTATCTTTTTCAATTTTAATTTTTTAATTTCAAATTTAATTTTATATTTTGTTTATTTTTATTTGTATTATCGTTTTTTATTATTTTTATTCAATTTTTTTAATTGTATTTAATTTTTTATTTTTTTGGGGGGGGGGTTGGGTAGAAGGATTACTTTATCCTATCCCATTTTATGTTCATTTCTAAAAGAAAAAGAAAATTGAAGCCACTATATGGACATCAGGTATTATCAGTGATTAGAATGACAACGGCGTATAGACCTCAGCTTAACCGTAGTGGGCAGCAGGTAGCTTAGAGGTGAAGAGCATTGGGCCAGTAACCGAAAGGTCGCTGGTTTGAATCCCTGAGCTGACCAGGTGAAAAATCTTGATCAAGGCACTTAACCTTAATTGGGCCTGTAAGTCACTCTGGATAAGAGCGTCTGCTAAATGTCTAAAATGTAGAATCACAAGACTAATTAGCTTAACTTAATGAAACCACATAGAGGACATCTGCTATCATACGTCGGAAAACAATCTTATCATAGTGCTTTATTCCTGTCCCTATCAAGCTATCAAGGGAACTGACCTCTGACAGCGATTGATTCCGGAATCAGAGCTTTGAAGATAAGACATCAGTCATAGAACCATAGAACAGAGAGAACAGAACCTTCTCTTAAACTCTTATTGCCAGTGAGAAAAAAAAAAACAGAAACACAATACAATCTGAAATTCATTTGAAATAAATTATCATCCAGTCTTACCAATTGGGCAATTAAGTCTGCGCTAACTGGGGACTGGTATTCCCTTTACGTTCCCAGAGGTTGGTTCAATTTATTCATGTTTTAATAGGATAGAGGGGAACTCTGAACTGTAGCCTAGTGTCCAGGGACTAGGAGACTTGAGGGGACTGTGGTGGGTGTCCCAAATGGCACCCTATTCCCTATATAGTGCACTACTTTTGACCAGGGCCCATAGGGCTCTGATCTAAAGAAGCAAACTACATTAGAAAAGGAATAGGGTGCCATTTGGGATGCAGTCTCAGAGTAGTCAGCGGCTCTGAAACAGCTGACAGGGAAGTTGTGATAGAGCTGAGTTCAAGGAGGCTAACACACTGGGACTGCCATAAGCAGTACGGTCACAGTGTTAAAATAGAGTGTTTAGCTGCATCATTTTCACACACAGGGTGTTTCCCAAATGCCCCCCCTGTGGTCAGTAGAGCACTATATAGGGAATAGGTTGCCATTTGGAATGCACTCCAGAGTATGAACCCTACTGTAGGTCTATTGCTACTCTGCCTGTTAACCCCATCTGATCGTTCTGGGGCTATAATACTGTAGTGTGACATGAGTTGTTGAGGAGTTAGAGTAGCCCTTCTGCCAACCTTTTACCAATAATCAGTTGCAGGAAATAGACAGAGTGTTTAGCTCCACCACTTTCACACAGGGTTAGGTTCAATACAGTATAAGGCTGAGTATGTAGCCTATTCATCTAGTTTTGATTGCAATGGGTGTATGACTGGGGAGTTGTATCAGTCAATCAATGTGATAAGTAAAACAAATATTTACTCTTTAAAAATCAATCAATCAATCAATGTGATTGCATCACAAACAGCGTAATCTTATTTCAACTATAATAAACAAAACAACAGAGTAAAACACTATATTTACTCTACAAATTAATCAACAGTGGATGTTCTCAGTATTAAATTAATGGTGAACCTGGCTTCCTATAATGAATGCTACTCTAGGACTCTGTGTAATTGGCTTGTTATTGTAGAGAGTGATTGATGCCACTGGGCGGGACACACCATACACGGGCTGCATCCTAAATGACACCCTAAATGACACCCTAGTCCCTACGAAGGGAAGTTATTTCGACCACGGCCCATAGAGGCAGGCTTGCCTGAGACTTTAATCAGTTGCTGGAGTTAATGCCTAACAGTCTTGTGGCACATTATTGCAATACAAAACATGTCCTCTCAAAGAATTTGACCTTGTCGCAATCTCACCAACTCAAAGAAACACAGCCACAGTTATAAACTCTGGATAGCTGTCTGGCACTGAACTCTGGCTGACGAGAGAGAGAGAGAGAGAGAGAGAGAGAGAGAGAGAGAGAGAGAGAGAGAGAGAGAGAGAGAGAGAGAGAGAGAGAGAGAGAGAGAGAGAGAGAGAGAGAGAGAGAGAGAGAGAGAGAGAGAGAGAGAGAGAGAGAGAGAGAGAGAGAGAGAGAGAGAGAGAGAGAGAGAGAGAGAGAGAGAGAGAGAGAGAGAGAGAGAGAGAGAGAGAGAGAGAGAGAGAGAGAGAGAGAGAGAGAGAGAGAGAGAGAGAGAGAGAGAGAGAGAGAGAGAGAGAGAGAGAGAGAGAGAGAGAGAGAGAGAGAGAGAGAGAGAGAGAGAGAGAGAGAGAGAGAGAGAGAGAGAGAGAGAGAGAGAGAGAGAGAGAGAGAGAGAGAGAGAGAGAGAGAGAGAGAGAGAGAGAGAGAGAGAGAGAGAGAGAGAGAGAGAGAGAGAGAGAGAGAGAGAGAGAGAGAGAGAGAGAGAGAGAGAGAGAGAGAGAGAGAGAGAGAGAGATTAATGAGTTATCTTCTGTTACTGCAATGAACAGGTCATTCAATTCAAATGTTAAATTATTTTACTGCAAGTTATCTTCTGGCACTGCAATTACAATGACTGCAGTCAGTGGAATCTATGGATGGCTTCTACAAATAAGGTAACAATAGATTTTTCCGTTTACGTGCTGGTGCATTTCTAGTGGTCTTTCTGGTGGTGCTTTGTGTTGGAATACAAATCATAGAACCAGGGTCAAACTGATTGAAAGATAATAAATGAGTATCATCTATGTTACACATACAAAGATTCACAATAATAAGACAATAAGTAATTCTAAACAGGCCATTGTCCTACATGGTTACGCACTGTAATTATGTACTTGTGTCTGAGATTCATGGCCATCTTCATTTTCTGAATAAATCCATTCAAAGCTTTATTGAGTACATGAACTTGACGATGATTATTCTGCCGTCTCTGCCTGGACGAGAATAGACATTCAGAAAGACCCGAAAGTTTTCCAGAGGCATGCGTACACACACACACACACACACTCTTTCTTTGTCCCTTTCACTGACTGATGTAATTATCTCAGGTGGTGGATCATGGCCTTTCATGAGAGAACATACACCTTTAATCAACAATGGGAACAGGTGTTCACAACCCCACAGTAGTCTATTATATAGGGAAGAGGTGTTGCTCTGTTCACAACCCCACAGTAGTCTATTATATAGGGAACAGGTGTTGCTCTGTTCACAACCCCACAGTAGTCTATTATATAGGGAACAGGTGTTGCTCTGTTCACAACCCCACAGTAGTCTATTATATAGGGAACAGGTGTTACTCTGTTCACAACCCCACAGTAGTCTATTATATAGGGAAGAGGTGTTGCTCTGTTCACAACCCCACAGTAGTCTATTATATAGGGAACAGGTGTTGCTCTGTTCACAACCCCCCAGTAGTCTATTATATAGGGAACAGGTGTTACTCTGTTCACAACCCCACAGTAGTCTATTATATAGGGAACAGGTGTTGCTCTGTTCACAACCCCACAGTAGTCTATTATATAGGGAACAGGTGTTGCTCTGTTCACAACCCCCCAGTAGTCTATTATATAGGGAACAGGTGTTGCTCTGTTCACAACCCCACAGTAGTCTATTATATAGGGAACAGGTGTTACTCTGTTCACAACCCCCCAGTAGTCTATTATATAGGGAACAGGGCCCAGATTCACAAAACACTTGTATGCAAAAAAGTTCATAAGCTAGTTCGTAAGTGCAATTCCTCAAACATTTCATAAAATAATAATGATTTTCTTACAAACTTCTCAAATATTTACAGTTGAAGTCCGAAGTTTACATACACCTTAGCCAAATACATTTAAACTCAGTTTTTCACAATTCCTGACATTTAATCCTAGTAAAAATTCCCTGTTTTAGGTCAGTTAGGATAACCACTTTATTTTAAGAATGTGAAATGTCCGAATAATAGTAGAGAGAATGATTTATTTCAGCTTTTATTAGTATTTGGTAGCATTGCCTTTAAATTGTTTAACTTGGGTCAAACGTTTCGGGTAGCCTTCCACAAGCTTCCCACAATAAGTTGGGTGAATTTTGGCCCATTCCTCCTGACAGAGCTGGTGTAACTGAGTCAGGTTTGTAGGCTTCCTTGCTCGCACACGCTTTTTCAGTTCTGCCCACACATTTTCTATAGGATTGAGGTCAGGGCTTTGTGATGGCCACTCCAATACCTTGATTTTGTTGTCCTTAAGCCATTTTGCCACAACTTTGGAAGTGTTCTTGGGGTCATTGTCGATTTGGAAGACCATTTGCGACCAAGCTTTAACTTCCTGACTGATGTCTTGAGATGTTGCTTCAATATATCCACATCATTTTCCTTCCTCATGATGCCATCTATTTTGTGAAGTGCACCAGCCCCTCCTGCAGCAAAACACCCCCAAAGCATGATGCTGCCACCCCCGTGCTTCACGGTTGGGATGGTGTTCTTCGGCTTGGAAGTCTACCCCTTTTTCCTCCAAACATAACGATGGTCATTATGGCCAAAGAGTTCTATTTTTGTTTCATTAGACCAGAGGACATTTCTCCAAAAAGTACGATCTTTGTCCCCATGTGCAGTTGCAAACCGTAGTCTGGCTTTTTTATATCGGTTTTGGAGCAGTGGCTTCTTCCTTGCTGAGCAGCCTTTCAGGTTATGTCGATATAGGACTCGTTTTACTGTGGAAATAGATACTTTTGTACCTGTTTCCTCCAGCATCTTCACAAGGTCCTTTGCTGTTGTTCTGGGATTTTCGCACCAAAGTACGTTAATCTCTAGGAGACAGAACGCATCTCCTTCCTGAGCGGTATGATGGCTGCGTGGTCCCATGGTGTTTATACTTGCATACTATTGTTTGTACAGATGAACTTTCAGGCTTTTGGAAATTGCTTCCAAGGATGAACCATTCTACCATTTTTTTTATGAGGTCTTGGCTGATTTCTTTTGATTTTCCCATGATGTCAAGCAAAGAGGCACTGAGGTTGTCGGGAGAGGTTGTGTTTTTCTCTAGCTGGAGGTAAGCAGGAGGTAAGCTTCTCATATGGTGTTGAGTAAAGCTTAACCATGTATTAGATCGTAGGTAGGTAGTTAGTTGTAGTTAGGTATTGTATTTATTATAGGTTAGTATTGTTGTTATTGTAGGTTTCCGTAGGTAATTGTAGGTTAGTATCGAAGCACGAGGCTAGCTAGCTAGCGGGTAGCTACTGGTAACGATTAGCAACGGTGGAGAGCTGTTTCCAATGTTAATTGTGCTGCTACCCAACGTTTAATTTTTGCTGCGTTATGCGTTATGAAAGGAACTAGACACGGACATGAATTATCTGTTTAGTGTGCTAACACACTCTTGGCAGTTTGTTGTAACCAAGTATTGGTGCTAAATTGTGTGTTAATGGATGCTAGCTTGCTAGTTAGCTACGGCGTCATAGCTAGGTATCGTGGGTTGTTGTGGGTAGTTACTGCAGGTTTAGTGTGCTAACACACTCTTGGCAGTTTGTTGTAACCAAGTATTGGTGCTAAATTGTGTGTTAATGGATGCTAGCTTGCTAGTTAGCTACGGCGTCATAGCTAGGTATCGTGGGTTGTTGTGGGTAGTTACTGCAGGTTGGCAGTGTCTTCGGCCGTGCCGGCTGTAGCACGAAGCGAGCTAACTAGCCGTTTTTCGAACAGAGTCAGAGTCAACACAGTAGCCATTGTGTGCCGGGTGTAGCACGAAGCTAGCTAGCTAGCCGTTCTTCAAACAAAGTCAACACAGTGGCTATTGCTAGCTACCCAACACGACCAGCTAACTGTACTGTAGTAGCTAAATACAATATACTTGTCCTAGTTAGCCAACGTTGAATCATTGCTGCGTCATGAAAGGAACTTGACACAGACACGAATGATCTGTTTAGTGTGTTATCACACTATTGGTGGTTTGTTGTGACCAAGTGTTTGTGCTAAACTGTGTGTTACTGGATGCTAGCATGCTAGTTAGCTAGTTAACACACTATTGGTGGTTTGTTGTGACCAAGTGTTGGTGCTAAACTGTGTGTTAAACTGTGTGTTATTGGATGCTAGCATGCTAGTTAGCTATGGTGTCATAGTTAGCTAGCTGAATAAAGTGGGTTGAGTCTATTCCTTTAAACATTGAACCGCTGTGGTTCACAACAATTCTGATTTCTAAAGGTGGAAGTTGGGAGAGTTTTTGTTCGGGTGGTTCAGTGAAACAATTTTAGTTTCTGAGGTAGAAGTTTTTGGTGAGGGAGGCCCTGCTCTCTCCTCTCCCAGATGCTTAGCTCATTTCATTCCGATCTCCTCTGCATTTTTGTAGCCATTTGCTACAGCCTGTCAACTATGCCTCTGCCTATCCATGTTCTCTCCTCTCTGCACAGGCTACACAAACGCACCACACCAGCCGCGGCTGCTGCCTCTCTAACCTGGTGGTCCCTGCACGCACCCCTCACCTGGAGTTCCAGGTCGCAGGCAGCCTCTGGAACTGCCGTTCTGCTGCCAACAAAGCTGACTTCATCCCAGCCTATGCCAACCTCCAGTCCCTCGACTTCCTGGCGCTGACGGAAACATGGATCACCACTGAAAACACTGCTACTCCTACTGCTCTCTCCTCGTCTGACCATGTGTTCTCGCAAACCCCGAGAGCATCTGGTCAGAGGGGTGGTGGTACAGGAATCCTCATCTCTCCCAAGTGGACATTCTCAATTTTTCCCCTAACCCATCTGTCTATCTCCTCATTTGAATTCCATGCTGTCACAGTCACTAGCCCATTTAAGCTTAATATCCTTGTCATCTATCGCCCTCCAGGTTCCCTTGGAGAGTTCATCAATGAGCTTGACGCCTTGATAAGTTCCTTTCCTGAGGATGGCTCACCCCTCACAGTTTTGGGGGATTTCAACCTCCCTATGTCCACATTTGACTCATTTCTCTCTGCCTCCTTCTTTCCACTCCTCTCCTCTTTTGACCTCACCCTCTCACCGTCCCCCCTACTCACAAGGCAGGCAATACGCTTGACCTCATCTTCACTAGATGCTGCTCCTCTACTAATCTCACTGCAACTCCCCTCCATGTCTCCGACCACTACTTTGTTTCCCTTTTCTCTCTCGCTCTCCTCCCACACTACTCACTCTGCCCCCTACACAGATGGTAATGCGCCGCCGCAACCTTCGCTCTCTCTCTCCCACTACTCTCTCCTCTTCCATCCTATCATCTCTTCCCTCTGCTCAATCCTTCTCCCTCCAATCTCCTGATTCTGCCTCCCTCAACCCTCCTCTCCTCCCTTTCTGCATCCTTTGACTCTCTGTGTCCCCTATCCTCCCGGCCGGCTCGGTCCTCCCCTCCAGCTCCGTGGCTTGATGACTCACTGCGAGCTCACAGAACAGAGCTCCGGGCAGCGGAGCGGAAATGGAAGAAAACTAAACTCCCTGCCGACCTGGCATCTTTTCACTCCCTCCTCTCTACATTTTCTTCATCTGTTTCTGCTGCTAAGGCCACCTTCTACCACTCTAAATTCCAAGCATCTGCCTCTAACCCTAGGAAGCTCTTTGCCACATTTTCCTCCCTCCTGAATCCTCCCCCCCCCTCTCTCTCTGTGGATGACTTCGTCAACCACTTTGAAAAGAAGGTTGACGACATCCGATCCTCGTTTGTTAAGTCTAATGACACTGCTGGTCCGGCTCACACTGCCCTACCCTATGCTTTGACTTCTTTCTCCCCTCTCTCTCCAGATAAAATCCTGCGACTTGTGACTGCAGGCCGCCCAACAACCTGCCCGCTTGACCCCATCCCCTCCTCCCTTCTCCAGACCATCTCCGGTGACCTTCTCCCCTACCTCACCTCGCTGATCAACTCATCCTTGACCGCTGGCCATGTCCCTTCCGTCTTCAAGAGAGCGAGAGTTGCTCCCCTTCTCAAAAAAACCAACACTCGACCCCACTGATGTCAACAACTACAGACCAGTATCCCTTCTTTCTTTTCTTTCCAAAACTATTGAGCGTGCCGTCTTTAGCCAACTCTCTTGCTATCTCTCTCAGAATGACCTTCTTGATCCAAACCAATCAGGTTTCAGGACTGGTCATTCAACTGAGACTGCTCTTCTCTGTGTCACGGAGACTCTCCGCACTGCTAAAGCTAACTCTCTCTCCTCTGCTCTTGTCCTTCTAGACCTGTCTGCTGCCTTTGACACTGTGAACCATCAGATCCTCCTCTCCACCCTCTCCGAGCTGGGCATCTCCGGCGCGGCTCACTCCTGGATTGCGTCCTACCTGACCGGTCGCTCCTACCAAGTGGCGTGGCGAGAAGCTGTCTCCGCACCACGTGCTCTCACCACTGGTGTCCCCCAAGGCTCAGTTCTAGGCCCTCTCCTTTTCTCCCTATACACCAAGTCACTTGGCTCTGTCATATCCTCACATGGTCTCTCCTATCATTGCTACGCTGACGATACACAACTAATCTTCTCCTTTCCCCCTTCTGATAACCAGGTGGCGAATCGCATCTCTGCATGTCTGGCAGACATATCAGTATGGATGACGGATCACCACCTCAAGCTGAACCCTGGCAAGACGGAGCTGCTCTTCCTCCCGGGGAAGGACTGCCCGTTCCATGATCTCGCCATCACGGTTGACAACTCTGCTGTGTCCTCCTCCCAGAGTGCGAAGAGCCTAGGCGTGACCCTGGACAACACCCTGTCGTTCTCCGCCAACATCAAGGCGGTGACCCGCTCCTGCAGGTTCATGCTCTACAACATTCGGAGAGTACGACCCTGCCTTACACAGGAAGCGGCACAGGTCCTAATCCAGGCACTTGTCATCTCCCGTCTGGACTACTGCAACTCGCTGTTGGCTGGCCTCCCTGCCTGTGCCATTAAACCCCTACAACTCATCCAGAATGCCGCAGCCCGTCTGGTGTTCAACCTTCCCAAGTTCTCTCACGTCACCCCCCCTCCTCCGCACACTCCACTGGCTTCCAGTTGAAGCTCGCATCCGCTACAAGACCATGGTGCTTGCCTATGGAGCAGTGAGGGGAACGGCACCTCTGTACCTTCAGGCTCTGATCAGTCCCTACACCCAAACGAGGGCATTGCGCTCATCCACCTCTGGCCTGCTGGCTCCCTTCCTCTGCGGAAGCATAGTTCCCGCTCAGCCCAGTCAAAACTGTTCGCTGCCCTGGCACCCCAATGGTGGAACAAGCTCCCTCACGACGCCAGGACAGCGGAGTCACTCACCACCTTCCGGAGACATTTGAAACCCCACCTCTTTAAGGAATACCTGGGATAGGATAAAGGAATCCTTCTACCCCCCCCCCCCCCAATTGTAAAGTGGTTATCCCACTGGCTATAGGGTGAACGCACCAATTTGTGAGTCGCTCTGGCTAAGAGCGTCTGCTAAATGACGTTAATGTGCCCTTGAGCAAGGCACTTAACCCTAATTGCTCCTGTAAGTCGCTCTGGATAAGAGCGTCTGCTAAATGACTAAAATGTAAATGTAAAATGTAAGGTAGAACTTGAAATACATCCACAGGTACACCTCCAATTGACTCAAATGATGTCAATTAGCCTATCAGAACCTTCTAAAGCCATGACATCATTTTCTGGACTTTTCCAAGCTGTTTAAAGGCACAGTCAACTTAGTGTATGTAAACTTCTGACCCACTGGAATTGTGATACAGTGAATTATAAGTGAAATAATCTGTCTGTAAATAATTGTTGTCTTGTCTACTTGTGTCATGCACAAAGTAGATGTCCTAACCGACTTGCCAAAACTATAGTTTGTTAACAATACATTTGTGGAGTGGTTGAAAAACGTGTTTTAATGACTCCATCCTAAGTGTATGTAAACTTCCGACTTCAACTGTTCTTACGAACTTCTTAACTATCTTCTTAAGATGATTGTTGCTAGGCAACCAAGCTGGCTAGCTAGCTATCTAGCTAGCAAGGGCAATCAATTTGAGCATATTTCTTACCGAGATTACTGGTCAGATTTTTTGGGGGGATTTAAAACAATCGATACTGAAACTTTTGTGTGTCAATTAAACATGTTCAATTGCTTTCATTAGCTTCTTTTCTCACTTCCATGAGTTTAAGAGAACAGTTTAGCTATCTTGGAATCAACATTTCCAAGAAGAAATCAAATAACTTTATTTTCAAGAATCAAATGTGTTTTTAAACTATTTTCTTAGGATGAAACATAGGAAGAAATGTACGAACATTTGCAAGAACCTTATTGAGGAATAGTAAGTCGCTGTGGATAAGAGCGTCTGCTAAATGAGGTAAATGTAAATGAATAGCAACATTTCGTCAGTTTCCTCTTAAGTATAAAGTTAAGGATAAAATGGCACTTATGTGTGCTTATGTGTGCATGAGTGTGTGAGTGTGTGTGTGTGTGCATGTGTGTACTCAATGGTGGTCTCTAATATAGGACTAGCAGCAGAACAGCTAATTACAGCTACAGTGGGGAGAACAAGTATTTGATACACTGCTGATTTTGCAGGTTTTCCTCCTTACAAAGCATGTAGATGTCTGTTACCTACGCTAACCACCTGGGGGCGGCCCATCAGGAAGTCCGGGATCCAGTTGCAGAGGGAGGTGTTTAGTCCCAGGGTCCTTAGCTTAGTGATGAGCTTTGAGGGCACTATGGTGTTGAACGCTGAGCTGTAGGCAATGAACAGCATTCTCACGTAGGTGTTCCTCTTGTCCAGGTGGGAAAGGGCAGTGTGGAGCGCAATAGAGATTGCAACATCTGTGGATCTGTTGGGGCGGTATGCAAATTGGAGTGGGTCTAGGGTTTCTGGGATAATGGTGTTGATGTGAGCTAAGACCAGCCTTTCAAAGCACTTCATGGCTACAGACGTGAGTGCTACGGGTCGGTAGTCATTTCGGCAGGTTATCTTAGTGTTCTTGGGCACAGGGACTATGGTAATCTGCTTGAAACATGTTGGTATTACAGACTCAGTCAGGGACATGTTGAAAATGTCAGTGAAGACACTTGTCAGTTGGTCAGCGCGTGCTCGGAGTACACGCCCTGGTAATCCGTCTGGCCCTGCGGCCTTGTGAATGTTGACCTGCTTATAAGTCTTACTCACATCGGCTACGGAGAGCGTGATCACATAGTCATCCGGAACAGCTGATGCTCTCATGCATGCTTCAGTGCTGCTTGCCTCGAAGCGAGCATAGAAGTGATTTAGCTCGTCTGGTAGGCTTGTGTCACTGGGCAGCTCGCGGCTCTGCTTCCCTTTGTAGTCTGTAATAGTTTTCAAGCCCTGCCACGTTCGACGAGCGTCGGAGCCGGTGTAGTACGATTCAATCTTAGTCCTGTATTGAATCTATGCCTGTTTGATGGTTTGTCGGAGGGCATAGCGGGATTTCTTACAAGCGTCCGGGTTAGAGTCCTGCTCCTTGAAAGCGGCAGCTCTACCCTTTAGCTCAGTGCGGATGTTGCCTGTAATCCATGGCTTCTGGTTGGGGTACATACAGTCACTGTGGGGACGACGTCATCGATGCACTTATTGATGAAGCCAGTGACTGATGTGGTGTACTCCTCAATGCTATCGGAAGAATCCCGGAACATATTCCAGTCTGTGCTAGCAAAACAGTCCTGTAGCTTAGCATCTGCGTCATCTGACCACTTTCTTATTAACCGTGTCACTGGTGCTTCCTGCTTTAGTTTTTGCTTATAAGCAGGAATCAGGAGGATAGAGTCATGGTCAGATTTGCCAAATGGTGGGCGAGGGAGAGCTTTGTACGCGTCTCTGTATGTGGAGTAAAGGTGGTCTAGAGTTTGTTTTCCTCTGGTTGCACATTTAACATGCTGGTAGAAAGGAGGTAGAACGGATTTAAGTTTCCCTGCATTAAAGTCCCCGGCCACTAGGTGCTGCCTCTGGATGAGCGTTTTCCTGTTTACTTATGGCCTTAACAGCTCATTCAGTGCAATCTTAGTGCCAGCATCGGTTTGTGGTGGTAAATAGACAGCTACGAAAAATATAGATGAAAACTCTTTTGGTAAATAGTGTGGTCTACAGCTTATCATGAGATACTCTACCTCAGGCGTTCAAAACCTCGAGACTTCCTTTGTATTAGAATTTATGCACCAGCTGTTGTTTACAAATATACACAGACCGCCACCCCTTCTCTTACCGGAGTCAGCCGTTCTATCCTGCCGATGTAGCGTATATCCCGCCAGCTGTATGTTGTCCATGTCGTCGTTCCGCCACGACTCTGTGAAACATAAGATATTACAGTTTTTAATATCCCGTTGGTAGGATAACCGTAATCTTAGGTCGTCCAATTTATTTTCAAATGATTGAACATTGGCTAATAGGATTGATGGAAGAGGCAGTTTACTCGCTCGCCGTCGGATCCTTACAAGGCACCCCGACCTACGTCCACGATATCTCCGTCTCTTTCTCATGCGAATAACGGGGATTTGGGCCTTGTCGGGTGTCTGTAGGATATCCTTCGCGTCCGACTCGTTAAAGAAAAAATCTTCGTCCAATTCGAGGTGAGTAATCACTGTCCTGATATCCAGAAGCTATTTTTGATCATAAGAGACGGTGGCAGAAACATTATGTACAGAATATATTACAAATAACGGGAAAAAACACACATAATAGTACAATTGGTTAGAGGGCTGTAAAACGTCTTCTCCGGCGCCATTCAAGTCAATTTACCCTATATGCAGCCCCTATATGCCCACAGCCATGAGTACGAATAACGCAATCATGCATGACACATTCTCAGTATGCAAAAAAGTATGTGCATTTTAGAAAATTAAGTATGGTTTAAATGCCAGGATGTTGTTCTCATCTCAGCTCTTCGTCTAGTATAATTAGAAGCACACTTTTCCACAATGCATTGGAAGAGGTTGGCTGTGAGTGATGGGCCCTAGTTCTCTTCAAGTAGCCAAATAAAACTGGGATACTTAATTGGGAAGATGCCGAATAGCGAAGCTTCTGCGTTGGTGTTCAAATGTAGGCTAAGTAGTTTTTGTTCTCCTTAAAATTATCACTAGTATTGCATCATAGGCTCTATCTTTGAAAACTTTTTTTTTTTTTTTATCCAAAGTGGATATCTGTTTTCTCATTGAAAATAGTTTCTTGTTTGCTTGGATTTCGTCAGAGCTTTTAAACAAAATACTAAATACATATTTTGATTTCTGAATGTGTCGGCACCGGGAACTCGGGATGTAGCTGTGTTAATGATGTCATGTTAATCAGGCCTTTTGATTAGAACATTTGGACTGTTTTAGTTTTGTAGGCTAGGCTACCTATTTCATTATTTTAATTCATGGATCGAGCCTTAGCAGTCATTCGAATCTCCTTCCCAATGATCAGTGCTTTAGTTTATTATGTTCCAGTCCAGCGGTTCTGAATTTGCGATGCACCTGACTGTCCACGTTATTCTGTTCAATAGCCTTTTGATTTGAACATTTCAAGTTTTGGTGCGTGTACTAAGCTATTTGATTAAATGTATACGTGTTACTGCACTTTGGTTTCACTAATACATATGTTGAAATGGAACCAAATTATCTGCTTCTGTCTTCAGTCCTTTTTTTTATAGTATGGATTGGCTATATGGGCTACGATATCGGTCAAATGTGATTATCTGCCTATAACCAGCCTGAGTAGGCCTATAACTCCATTCCTATTCTATTCAGAAATGAGCTATTATCAGGCTGGTCAATGTGATGCGTGTCTGTTGAATTTGGAAAAATCCACCAGCACTCGGCCCCGCCTCACCTACTCAGCCAGTCAGGAGCCGCTAATGCTTTGCTGCCATATCATACTGCATACTTTTTTACTAAATGTTACATGCCAAATAGCATGCGACGATGAGTACATAGTATGCAGTTTAAGTATGTAGTATGCTAGTATGGCTATTTGAACACGGCCAGTGTGTAGAGTCCTGTGAGTGTGCATAGAGTCAGTGTAAAATTAAATAAAAGGGTCATTTTGTTCGCTACTTAGTTAGCTATTTAGCAGTCTTATGGCTTGGGGATAGAAGCTGTTCAAGGAGCCTGTTGGTGTCAGACTTGATGCTCCTGTACCGCTTGCAGTCTATGGCTTGGGTGGCTGGAGTCTTTAACAATTTTCCGGGCCTTCCTCTGACACCGCCTGGTATAGAGATCCTGGATGGCAGGGAGCTCGGCCCTAGTGATGTACCGGGCTTCCCGTACCACCCTCTGTAGCGCCATGCGATCTATGGAAGTGCAGTTGCTATTCCAAGCAGTGCTGCAGCCAGTCAAGATGCTCTATGGTGCAGCCGTATAACTTTTTGTGAATTTGAGGGCCCATGCCAAATCTTTCCAACCTCCTGAGGGGGAGGAGGCTGTGTTGCGCCTCCTGCACGACTGTGTGCATGGGCCATTTTAAGTCCTTTAGTGATTTGGACACAGACGAACTTGAAGCTCTCAACCCGCTCCACTGCAGCCCTGTCGATGTGGATGGGGGTGTGCCGGTTTCCTGTAGTCTACGATCACCTTGGTCTTGCTAACGTTGAGGGAGAGCTTGTTGTCCTAGCACCACACTGCAAGGTCACTGACCTCCTCCCTGTAGGTTAATCATTGCCGGTGATCAGTGAACAGGGAGTACAGGAGGGGACTAAGCATACACTCCTGTGGGGCCCCCGTGTTGAGGGTCAGTGTGGCGGAGGTGATATTTACTACCCATCAGGAAGTCCAGGACCCAGTTGCAGAGGGAGGTGTACAGTCCCAGGGTCTCAAGCTTGATCTCTCTCCCCTGCTCTCGTTTCTCCTCCGTATCTCTCCCCTGCTCTCTCGTTTCTCCTCCCTCTCTCTCCCCTGTTCTCATTAAGGAGTGTAGGAGACTCATGATCAGCCTTAAATGTCATTGGATCATCTTTCTAATAGAACTGTACACAGACCTGCTGTTTTTGCCACCGCATAGCCAACAGAAAATGAACAAAAAAACATTCCTATTTTAATACACTAACACTCAGAGTTTCCAGTATTATTTTTCTGTTGAAAATAATCATAGATTACAATATTTAAAGGTCAGAAGCGCAGGGCAGATATCTTGTAGCCCCAGGCATACAACTGATGTGTGTGTGTGTGTGTGTGTATGTGTGCGTGTCTGTAGGTCAAACCCCTCTATCGCTACCTTTGATGAGTAAAGCCCTGATAAATATATCTCTATACAATCTAAATCAGCGCTACACAAAACAACAGTTAACCCTAAAAGCACCGACAGGGGTCAATTTGGACTGCAAGGGGTCAAAAACATTATCATTTCGAAACCCTTTTTGTGATCCTTCTGAAAGTTTAGGACTTTGTCAAGCAACTAGTTACCAACAACAAAAAAAAAATTACCGTAATTGCTGTGTTAATATGGAGGAATTAAAAATAATATTTATTTTGTATACTAGCGGTGCACGGCTAAGCTGACATTTTGCACAGAATTACACTTTTTTTCTCACCCATCTACACACAACACCCCATAATGACAAAGTGAAAACATGTTTTTTGAAATTTGTGCACATTTATTGAAAATGTAATACAGAAATATCTAATTTATATAAATATTCACACCCCTGAGTCAATACTTTGTAGAAGCACCTTTGGCAGCGATTACAGCTGTGACTCTTTCTGGGTAAGTCTCTAAGAGCTTTCCACACCTGGATTGTGCAACATTTGTCCATTATTCTTTTCTAAATTATTCAAGCTAGAAACCATTTTCAGATCTTGCAATAGATTTTCAAGTAGATTTAAAGTCAAAACTGTAACAAGGCCATTCAACTCGGGACTCTATGCGTTCTCTAGAAAAGAATGCAACATGACCTTCCACGTCGTTCATTATTTTACATAGAACGCATAGCCCCTCGTAGATTATCCCTTGCATAAAATGCCTCCCTACGGTTGTTGTTTCACACAGTCAATAACATATGCCTTTGCTATTTACTATTTATTAACTCATAGCATTTGGATCATATTTACGGTCTCTCGCTCGCTCGCTCACTCTCCTCTCTCTCTCTCTCTCTCTCTCTCTCTCTCGCTCTGCCTTCTCTCTCTCTGCCTTCTCTCTCTCTCTCTCCCCTCTCTCTCTCTCCCCTCTCTCTCTCTGCCTTCTCTCTCTCTCTCTCTCTGCCTTCTCTCTCTCTCTGCCTTCTCTCTATCTCTCTCTCTCTGCCTTCTCTCTCTCTCTCTCTCTCTCTGCCTTCTCTCTCTCTCTCTGCCTTCTCTCACTCTCTCTGCCTTCTCTCTCACTCTCTGCCTTCTCTCTCTCTCTCTCTCTCTCTCAAATTCAAATTCAAATTCAAGCTGCTTTATTGGCATTAAAAACATTGCGTCAATATTGTATACAATATATATTGTAATAAAATAATAAAGAATAACAGATAATAATATAAAATGGTAGTTAATAATAATAATAAAAAAATAACAACAATAAAATGGTAACAGTCAATAGTAGAAATATAATAAATAGAAAAGGCTAAACATGGAAAATGAAACTTTAACTAACTGTCATCCTCACCATTACATCAGTACTACAACTACCTTCATCATTACTACTACTACCACCACCATCATTAAACTGCTATCATTACCATCACCCCTACTACCCATTTATAATAATAATCACAACAATAATAATAATAATAATAATAATAATAATAATAATAATAAATAATAATAATAATAATAATAAGTAAATTACTGCTTACTATGCAGATGTAATTATTCAGTGTCCCTCAGGCTATGGCAGGCAAATACATATTTGGCTGCCATGCTCCTTTGCCCATGACTATTTTTAGTTTTTCCTCTGGGTTCAATCAGTTAAAATTTGGAAAAATGTAGTAATTTCTGTGAATACTGAATCTCTTGGTGAGGAATATTTATCACAGTAAAGAAGAAAGTGCATCTCTGTTTCTACCTCCCATGTTGTGCAGTGACCACATTCATGCTCCTCTTTGGGTAGATATGTCTTTTTATGTCTGCTGGTTTCTATTGCCAATTGGTGGTCACTCAGCCTGTACTTGGTAAGGATCTGTCTCTGCTCTCGTATCTCTGACAGAGTCGAGATAATCAGCCAATTCCTATTCTCTGTTCAGAGCCAGATAGCAAATTAGTCGGCTTTGGGATTTTGTTTCGTTTTTTCCAATGTTGAAAATATGAGTCCTTTGATTGGTTCATGATTTTGTTTATTTGAGTTATTTCTTTTGAAGCAGTGCTGGTGTCAGCTTGGTTGGTTAGGTCCAACACCAGCTGACTGAGAGGGCTCGTTTCTGGGCTCAGCTCTTGGGTTTGAAGTGCTTTAAATTGGAGACTTGAATTTGGACTTGAATTTAGGTGTAGCCAACATTTTAATGATATTTTTTGTACTTTCATTACCACTGGAAAGCAGCCCAATTCTGCCCTACATGCATTAGTTGGTGTATTTCATTGGACTTGTAGAATTTTCCGACAGAATTCTGCAATTGGATGTTTGTCCCACATTTTAAAGTCCAGTTTATTGAGTGGCCCCCAAACCTCACTTCCATAAAGAGCTATTGGTAGGATTACGCTGTCAAATATTTTGGTCCAAATTCTAATTGGGATGTTGATTTTGAATAATTTCATTTTTATTGCATACAATGCTCTGCGGGCTTTTTATTTGAGTGCATTCACTGCCATATTAAAGTTTCCTGATGTAGATATGGTCAGACCAAGGAATGAGTAATTTTTAGTGTGTTCAATTATGGTGTTGTTCAGGGTAAATGTATATTTGTGTTCCTGACATCAGTTTTTTTGGGGGAAAATCATGATTTTTGTTTTTTTGAAAAGTACTGCCAGGGCCCAATTATGGCAATATGCTCTAGAATGTTAAGGTTCTGTTGAAGACCTTCTTTGGTTGGTGATAGAAGAGCCAAATCATCAGCATATAGCAGGTATTTTACCTCTGTGTCAAATAGTGTGAGTCCTGGAGCTGCAGAATGGTTCAACATGTCTGCTAATTCATTTATATGAATGTTGAAAAGGGTTGGACTCAAACTGCAGCCTTGTCTCACACCTCGACATTGAGGAAATAATCATGTTCTTTGGTTTTTGATTTTTATTGCACTTGTTTTCTGTGTACATACATTTTATTAACTCATACACCTTACCACCAAGCCCACTTTGGAGAATTTTTAAGAATTGTGCCAAATAGAATCAAATACTTTTTTTAGTAAATAAAGCAAGCAAAGATTTTGCCATCTTTTTTGGTGGACGTATTTATGAATTAGTGTGTAAGGTGTATATATGGTCAGTAGTGCAATGGTTGGGGAGAAAGCCAATTTTACATTTACTTACTACATTTATTTCTTGAAGAAAGGTTTGAACTCTTGAATTCAAAATGCTACAGAAAACCTTTCCCAAGTTGCTGTTTATGCCTATTCCCCTGCAATTATTGGGGTCTGATTTGTCTCCACATTTGTGGATAGGGGAGATACAGTGAGGGAAAAAAGTATTTGATCCCCTGGTGATTTTGTACGTTTGCCCACTGACAAAGACATGATCAGTGGTAGGTTTATATGAACAGTGAGAGACAGAATAACAACAACAAAATCCAGAAAAACGCATGTCAAAAATGTTATACATTAATTTGCATTTTAATGAGGGAAATAAGTATTTGACCCCTCTGCAAAACATGACTTAGTACTTGGTGGCAAAACCCTTGTTGGCAATCACAGAGGTCAGATGTTTCTTGTAGATGGCCACCAGGTTTGCACACATCTCAGGAGGGATTTTGTCCCACTCCTCTTTGCAGATCTTCTCCAAGTCATTAAGGTTTCAAGCCTGATGTTTGGCAACTCGAACCTTCAGCTCCCTCCACAGATTTTCTATGGGATTAAGGTCTGGAGACTGGCTAGGCCACTCCAGGACCTTAATGTGCTTCTTCTTGAGCCACTCCTTTGTTGCCTTGGCCGTGTGATTTGGGTCATTGTCATGCTGGAATACCCATCCACGACCCATTTTCAATGCCCTGGCTGAGGGAAGGAGGTTCTCACCCAAGATTTGACGGTACATGGCCCCGTCCATTGTCCCTTTGATGCGGTGAAGTTGTCCTGTCCCCTTAGCAGAAAAACACCCCCAAAGCATAATGTTTCCACCTCCATGTTTGACGGTGGGGATGGTGTTCTTGGGGTCATAGGCAGCATTCCTCCTCCTCCAAACACAGCGAGTTGAGTTGATGCCAAAGAGCTCGATTTTGGTCTCATCTGACCACAACACTTTCACCCAGTTCTCCTCTGAATCATTCAGATGTTCATTGGCAAACTTCAGATGTATATGTGCTTTCTTGAGCAGGGGGACCTTGCGGGCACTGCAGGATTTCAGTCCTTCACGGCGTAGTGTGTTACCAACTATTTTCTTGGTGACTATGGTCCCAGCTGCCTTGAGATCATTGACAAGATCCTCCCGTGTAGTTCTGGGCTGATTCCTCACCATTCTCATGATCATTGCAACTCCACAAGGTGAGATCTTGCATGGAGCCCCAGACCGAGGGAGATTGACAGGTCTTTTGTGTTTCTTCCATTTGCGAATAATCGCACCAACTGTTGTCACCTTCTCACCAAGCTGCTTGGCGATGGTCTTATAGCCCATTCCAGCCTTGTGTAGGTCTACAATCTTGTCCCTAACATCCTTGGAGAGCTCTTTGATCTTGGCCATGGTGGAGAGTTTGGAATCTGATTGATTGATTGCTTCTGTGGACAGGTGTCTTTCATACAGGTAACAAGCTGAGATTAGGAGCACTCCCTTTAAGAGTGTGCTCCTAATCTCAGCTCGTTTTCTGTATAAAAGACACATGGGAGCCAGAAATCTTTCTGCTTGAGAGGGGATCAAATACTTATTTCCCTCATTAAAATGCAAATCAATTCATAACATTTTCGACATGCGTTTTTTTGGATTTCTTTGTTGTTATTCTGTATCTCACTGTTCAAATAAACCTACCATTAAAATTTTAGACTGATCATTTCTTTGTCAGTGGGAAAACGTACAAAATGAGCAGGGGATAAAATACTTTTTTCCCTCACTGTAAGCCCCTGGTTCCAGAAATCAGGAAAGCAGCCAGAAGTTAGTACCATGTTGAACAATTTAAGCACATAATTTTGCAACTCAGGTGTGCTGTTTTTCAGCATTTCATTTCTGATGTTATCTAGACCACAAGACTTCTTAGGTTTTATAGAACAGTGAAGAGGCGACTCCGGGATGCTGACTTTCTAGGCAGAGTTGCAAAGAAAAAGCCATATCTCAACTGGCCAATAAAAATAAAAGATTAAGATGGGCAGTCTGAGATATGACTTTTTCTTTGCAACTCTGCCTAGAAAGTCACCTCTTCACTGTTGACATTGAGACTGGTGTTTTGCGGGTACTATTTAATGAAGCTGCCAGTTAGACGTCTGTTTCTCAAACTAGACACTCTAATGTATTTGTCCTCTTGCTCAGTTGTGCACCGGGGCCTGCCACTCCTCTTTCTATTCTGGTTAGAGCCAGTTTGCGCTGTTCTGTGAAGAGAGTAGTACACAGCGTTGTACGAGATCTTCAGTTTCTTAGCAATTTCTCGCATACAATAGACTTCATTTCTCAGAACAAGAATAGACTGACAAGTTTCAGAAGAAAGTTCTTTGTTCCTGGCATTTTGAGCCTGTAATCGAACCCACAATTGCTGATGCTCCAGATACTCAACTAGTCTCAAGAAGGCCAGTGTTATTGCTTCTTTAATCAGCACAACAGTTTTCAGCTGTGCTAACATACAGTGGGGAAAAAAAGTATTTAGTCAGCCACCAATTGTGCAAGTTCTCTCACTTAAAAAGATGAGAGAGGCCTGTAATTTTCATCATAGGTACACGTCAACTATGACAGACAAAATGAGAGAAAAAAAATCCAGAAAATCACATTGTAGGATTTTTAATGAATTAATTTGCAAATTATGGTGGAAAATAAGTATTTGGTCAATAACAAAAGTTTCTCAATACTTTGTTATATACCCTTTGTTGGCAATGACACAGGTCAAACGTTTTCTGTAAGTCTTCACAAGGTTTTCAACACACTGTTGATGGTATTTTGGCCCATTCCTCCATGCAGATCTCCTCTATAGCAGTGATGTTTTGGGGCTGTCGCTGGGCAACACGGACTTTCAACTCCCTCCAAATATTTTCTATGGGGTTGAGATCTGGAGACTGGCTAGGTCACTCCAGGACCTTGAAATGCTTCTTACGAAGCCACTCCTTCGTTGCCCAGGCGGTGTGTTTGGGATCATTGTCATGCTGAAAGACCCAGCCACGTTTCATCTTCAATGCCCTTGCTGATGGAAGGAGGTTTTCACTCAAAATCTCACGATACATGGCCCCATTCATTCTTTCCTTTACACGGATCAGTCGTCCTGGTCCCTTTGCAGAAAAACAGCCCCAAAGCATGATGTTTCCACCCCCATGCTTCACAGTAGGTATGGTGTTCTTTGGATGCAACTCAGCATTCTTTGTCCTCCAAACACGACGAGTTGAGTTTTTACCAAAAAGTTATATTTTGGTTTCATCTGACCATATGACATTCTCCCAATCCTCTTCTGGATCATCCAAATGCACTCTAGCAAACTTCAGACGGGCCTGGACATGTACTGGCTTAAGCAGGGGGGACACGTCTCGCACTGCAGGATTTGAGTCCCTGGCGGCGTAGTGTGTTACTGATGGTCGGCTTTGTTACTTGGGTCCCAGCTCTCTGCAGGTCATTCACTAGGTCCCCCCGTGTGGTTCTGGGATTTTTGCTCACCGTTCTTGTGATCATTTTGACCCCACGGGGTGAGATCTTGCGTGGAGCCCCAGATCGAGGGAGATTATCAGTGGTCTTGTATGTCTTCCATTTCCTAATAATTGCTCCCACAGTTGATTTCTTCAAACCAAGCTGCTTACCCATTGCAGATTCAGTCTTCCCAGCCTGGTGCAGGTCTACAATTTTGTTTCTGGTGTCCTTTGACAGCTCTTTGGTCTTGGCCATAGTGGAGTTTGGAGTGTGACTGTTTGAGGTTGTGGACAGGTGTCTTTTATACTGATAACAAGTTCAAACAGGTACCATTAATACAGGTAACGAGTGGAGGACAGAGGAGCCTCTTAAAGAAGAAGTTACAGGTCTGTGAGAGCCAGAAATCTTGCTTGTTTGTAGGTGACCAAATACTTATTTTCCACCATAATTTGCAAATAAATTCATTAAAAATCCTACAATGTGATTTTCTGGATTTTTTTTTTTTAATTTGTCTGTCATAGTTGACGTGTACCTATGATGAAAATTACAGGCCTCTCTCATCTTTTTAAGTGGGAGAACTTGTACAATTGGTGGCTGACTAAATACTATTTTTCCCCACTGTAATTGCAAAAGGGTTTTCTATTGATCAATTAGCCTTCTTAAATGATAAACTTGGATTAGCAAACACAACATGCCATTGGAACACAGGACTGATGGTTGCTGATAACAGGCCTCTTTATGCCTATGTAGATCTTCCATTAAAAATCAGCCGTTTGTCACGGTTTCTGCCGAGGCTGCTCCTTCTCCTTGTTTGGGCAGGCTTCGGCGGTCGTCGTCCCCGGAGTACTAGCTGCCACCGTTCGTTATTTCTGTGTTCGTTTGGTTTGGTCTGTTTTGTACACCTGTTTCTCATTTTGTCTTGATTATGTGCCCTTTAAGTTCTCGTTGTTTCTGTCTTGTGGTTGTGTGTAGTTGTTCGTTGTCAGCAGGTGATTCTATGTCAAGTTTGTGCTCATTTTCTCTAGCGAGAGTTCCACACATTTGTGCGTGTTTGTTATTTACGCTTAGTGCGTTATTTTCCTTGTGCCTCCGGCTCTGTTTATAGCCGTTCATTCTGTGGACTCTATTAAATAATTTTGGACTACTTCTGCATCCTGCATCTGATTTCCACACCACCCCTACGCCAGCTTTGACACCGTTTCCAGTTACAATAGCCATTTACAACATAAAAAATGTCTACACTGTATTTCTGATCAATTTGATGTTATATTAATAGACAAAAAAATTGCTTTTCTGTCGAAAACAAGGACATTTCTAAGTGACCCCAAACTTTTGAACGGTAGTGTGTGTGGGGAGAACAAGTATTTGATACACTGCCGATTTTGCAGGTTTTCAAAAATCCAGAAAATCACATTGTATGATTTTTAAGTAATTAATTTGCATTTTATTGCATGACAAAAGTATTTGATCATCTACCAACCAGTAAGAATTCCGGCTCTCACAGACCTGTTAGTTTTTCTTTAAGAAGCCCTCCTGTTCTCCACTCATTAGCTGTATTAACTGCACCTGTTTGAACTCGTTACCTGTATAAAAGACACCTGTCCACACACTCAATCAAACAGACTCCAACCTCTCCACAATGGCCAAGACCAGAGAGCTGTGTAAGGACATCAGGGATAAAATTGTAGACCTGCACAAGGTTGGGATGGGCTACATGACAATAGGCAAGCAGCTTGGTGAGAAGGCAACAACTGTTGGCGCAATTATTAGAAAATGGAAGAAGTTCAAGATGACCGTCAATCACCCTCGGTCTGGGGCTCCATGCAAGATCTCACCTCGTGGGGCATCAATGATCATGAGGAAGGTGAGGGATCAGCCCAGAATTACACGGCAGGGCCTGGTCAATGACCTGAAGAGAGCTGGGACCACAGTCTCAAAGAAAACTATTAGTAACACACTACGCCGTCATGGATTAAAATCCTGCAGCGCACGCAAGGTCCCCCTGCTCAAGCTAGCGTATGTCCAGGCCCGTCTGAAGTTTGTCAATGACCATCTGGATGATCCAGAGGAGGAATGGGAGAAGGTCATGTGGTCTGATGAGACAAAAATAGAGCTTTTTGGTCTAAACTCCACTCGCCGTGTTTGGAGTAAGAAGAAGGATGAGTACAACCCCAAGAACACCATCCCAACCGTGAAGCATGGAGGTGGAAACATCATTCTTTGGGGATGCTTTTCTGCAAAGGGGACAGGACGACTGCACCGTATTGAGGGGAGGATGGATGGGGCCATGTATCGCGAGATCTTTGCCAACAACCTCCTTCCCTCTGTAAGAGCATTGAAGATGGGTCTTCCAGCATGACAACGACCCGAAACACACAGCCAGGGCAACTAAGGGGTGGCTCCGTAAAAAGCATCTCAAGGCCCTGGAGTGGCCTAGCCAGTCTCCAGACCTGAACCCAATAGAAAATCTTTGGAGGGAGCTAAAAGTCCGCATTGCCCAGCGACAGCCCCGAAATCTGAAGGATCTGGAGAAGGTCTGTATGGAGGAGTGGGCCAAAATCCCTGCTGCAGTGTGTGCAAACCTGGTCAAGACCTACAGGAAACGTATGATCTCTGTAATTGCAAACAAAAGTTTCTGTACCAAATATTAAGTTCTGCTTTTCTGATGTATCAAATACTTATGTCATGCAATAAAATGCAAATTGATTACTTAAAAATCAAACAATGTGATTTTCTGGATTTTTGTTTTAGATTCCGTCTCTCACAGTTGAAGTTTACCTATGATAAAAATGACAGACCTCTACATGCTTTGTAAGTAGGAAAACCTGCAAAATCGGCAGTGTATCGAATACTCTCCCCACTGTATATATATATATTATCTCACAAAAGTGAGTCCACCCCTCACATTTTTGTAAATATTTGACTATATCTTTTCATGTGACAACACTGAAGAAATGACACTTTGCTACAATGTAAAGTAGTGAGTGTACAGCTTGTATAACAGTGTAAATTTGCTGTCCCCTCAAAATAACACAACACACAGCCATTAATGTCTAAACCGCTGGCAACAAAAGTGAGTACACCCCTAAGTGAAAATGTCCAAATTGGGCCCAAAGTGTCAATATTTTGTGTTTCCACCATCATTTTCCAGCACTGCCTTAACCCTCTTGGGCATGGAGTTCACCAGAGCTTCACAGGTTGCCACTGGAGTCCTCTTCCACTCCTCCATGACAACATCACGGAGCTGGTTGATGTTAGAGACCCTGCACTCCTCCACCTTCCGTTTGAGGATGCCCCACATATGCTCAATAGGGTTTAGGTCTGGAGACATGCTTGGCCAGTCCATCACCTTTACCCTCAGCTTCTTTAGCAAGGCAGTGGTCGTCTTGGAGGTGTGTTTGGGGTCGTTATCATGTTGGAATACTGCACTGCGGCCCAGTCTCCGAAGCGAGGGGATCATGCTCTGCTTCAGTATGTCACAGTACATGTTGGTATTCATGGTTCCCTCAATGAACTGTAGCTCCCCAGTGCTGGCAGCACTCATGCAGCCCCAGACCATGACACTCCCACAACATGCTTGACTGTAGGCAAGACACACTTGTCTTTGTACTCCTCACCTGGTTGCCGCCACACACCCTTGACACCATCTGAACCAAATAAGTTTATCTTGGTCTCATCAGACCACAGGACAAGGTTCCAGTAATCCATGTCCTTAGTCTGCTTGTCTTCAGCAAACTGTTTGCGGGCTTTCTTGTGCATCATCTTTAGAAGAGGCTTCCTTCTGGGACGACAGCCATGCAGACCAATTTGATGCAGTGTGCGGCGTATGGTTGAGCACTGACAGGCTGACCCCCCACCCCTTTAACCTCTGCAGCAATGCTGGCAGCACTCTTACGTCTATTTCCCAAAGACAACCTCTGGATATGACGCTGAGCACGTGCACTCAACTTCTTTGGTCGACCATGGTGAGGCCTATTCTGAGTGGAACCTGTCCTGTTAAACCGCTGTATGGTCCTGGCCACCGTGCTGCAGCTCAGTTTCAGGGTCTTGGCAATCTTCTTATAGCCCAGGCCATCTTTATGTAGAGCAACAATTCATTTTTTCAGATATAATAATATGCCATTTAGCAGACGCTTTTATCCAAAGCGACTTACAGTCGTGCGTGCACACATTTTTTTGTGTATGGGTGGTCCCGGGGATCGAACCCACTACCTTGGCGTTACAAGCGCCGTGCTCTACTTGCTGAGCTACAGAGGACCAGATCCTCAGAGAGTTCTTTGCCATGAGGTGCCATGTTGAACTTCCAGTGACCAGTATGAGGGAGTGTGAGAGCGATGACACCAAATTTAACACACCTGCTCCCCATTCACACCTGAGACCTTGTAATACTAACGAGTCACATGACACCGGGGAGGGAAAATAGCTAATTGGGCCCAATTTGGACATTTTCACTTAGGGGTGTATTGTGTGTTGAGTTATTTTGAGGGGACAACACATTTACACTGTTATACAAGCTGTACACACTACTTTACATTGTAGCAAAGTGTCATAGTGAAATATTTACAAAAATGTGAGGGGTGTACTCACTTTTGTGAGATACTGTATATATACACACACATATAATAATATGCAATTTAGCAGACGATTTTATCCAAAGCGACTTACAGTAATGCGTGCAAACATTTTTGTGTATGGGTGGTCCCGGGGATCGAACCCACTACCTTGGCGTTACAAGCGCCATGCTCTACCAGCTGAACTACAGAGGACCACATTATCATACATACATACATACATACACACACACACACACATATACACACACATACATATATGTATATACATATACATACATATATATATACATACACCTACCCACATCATTACATATATAATTATTATTATAATACCAGTGCCAATAAAATTAAGAATAGTTGTAAACAAATCAATAAGAATGGAATAAGATTGCACAAAAAATAAGTACAATGCAATCTGCAACCCCTTGTACATATGTGTTTCGTGTGCGTGTGTGTGTAAATTAAAGGGTCTGTCTATCCCAGTAGTCTGCATATTATATGCAGTAGCTCTCTCTCTCTCTCTCTCTCTCTCTCGCTCTCTCTCTCTCTCTCTAACTCGCTCTCGCTCTCTCTCTCTAACTCTCTCTCTCTCTCTCTCTCTCTAACTCGCTCGCTCTCTCTCTCGCGCTCTCTCTCTCCCTCTCTCTCTCTCTCTCTCTCTCTGCCTTCTCTCTCAATTCAATTTAAATTCAATTTCAATCACTCTCCTCTCCTCTCTATGCCCTCTCTCTCTCTCTCTCTTGCTCTCCCTCCCTCTCTCTCTCTCTCTCTCTCTCGCTCTCTCTCTCTCTCTCTCCTCTCTCAATTCAATTCAATTTAAGGGTTTTATTGGCATGGGAAACATATGCTAACATTGCCAAAGCAAGAGAAGTAGATAGTAAACAAAAGTGAAATAAACAATAAATATTAACAGTAAGCATTACACTCAGAAATTCCAAAAGAATAAAGACATTTCAATTATCATATTATGTCTATATACAGTGTTGTAACAATGTGCAAATAGTCAAATAAATAAACGTAAATATGGGTTGTATTTACAATGGTGTTTGTTCTTCACTGGTTGCCCTTTTCTTGTGGCAACAGGTCACAAATATTGCTGCTGTGATGGCACACTGTGGTTTTCACCCAGTAGATAAGAGAGTTTATCAAAATTGGGTTTGTTTTCGAATATCTGTAATCTGAGGGAAATATGTGTTTCTAATATGGTCATACATTTGGCAGGAGGTTAGGAAGTGTAGCTCAGTTTCCACCTCATTTTGTGGGCAGTGTGCACATAGCCTGTCTTCTCTTGAGAGCCAGGTCTGCCTACGGCGGCCTTTCTCAATAGCAAGGCTATGCTCACTGAGTCTGTACATAGTCAAAGCTTTCCTTATGTTTGGGTCAGTCACAGTGGTCAGGTATTCTGCCACTGTGTACTCTCTGTTTAGGACCAAATAGCATTCTAGTTTGCTCAGTTTTTTTGTTCTTTCCAATGTGTCAAGTAATTCTCTTTTTGTTTTCTCATGATTTGGTTGGGTCTAATTGTGTTGTTGTTGTCCCTGGGCTCTGTGGTGTCTGTTTGTGAACAGAGCCCCAGGACCAGCTTAATTAGGGGACTCTTCTCCAAGTTCATCTCTCTGTAAGTGATGGCTTCGTTATGGAAGGTTTGGGAATCGCTTCCTTTGAAGTGGTTATAGAATTGAACAGCTCTTTTCTTGATTTTGATAATTAGCAGGTATCGGCCTAATTCTTTTCTGCATGCATTATTTGGTGTTTTTCGTTGTACATGGAGGATATTTTTGCTGAATTCTGCATGCAGAGTCTCAATTTGGTGTTTTTCCCATTTTGTGAATTCTTGGTTGGTAAGCGGAACCCAGACCTCACAACCATAAAGGGCAATGGGTTCTATAACTGATTCAAGTATTTTTAGCCAGATCCTAATTGGAATGTCACATTTTATGTTCCTTTTGATGGCATAGAAGGCCCTTCTTGCCTTGTCTCTCAGATCGTTCACAGCTTTGTGGAAGTTACCTGTGTTGCTGATGTTTAGGCCGAGGTATGTATTGTTTTTTGTGTGCTCTAGGGCAACGGTGTCTAGATGGAATTTGTATTTGTGGTCCTGGCAACTGGACCTTTTTTGGAACACCATTATTTTTGTCTTACTGAGATTTACTGTCAGGGCCCAGGTCTGACTGAATCTGTGCAGAAGATCTAGGTGCTGCTGTAGGCCCTCCTTG